>NC_071571.1:128506955-128806955 GCF_024509145.1 Vidua macroura
GTATGAATATATCCCAATTTGGAAAGACTCTCTTGTCACAGTTCTTTGACAACTATTTACTTGAAGAATTTGGCATTTTTTAGTTCAACTGATTTTTTTTTTCTTAATCTCTTTTTTCAGCTTGGTTTTACTTATTTTTTATTATTTATTGTATAGGAAGTAGCCTTGATGAGAATTCCAGAAACTTGAAGTTCTTAATTAGATTTATTGATTTTCAAGTTTTAACTCTCTAGAAAATACAGGTCTTTGGTAGCATGTACAGCATTAATGCATTAGATGCCAAAAATTGTAATTTAAAAAGTAAAAATGGAAGCAGCTGCAATTTTTCTAGATACACTATGAAAATATCAGATAGCTTTTGGATATTATGCAATAAATTTCTTCTACTAATTAAATCTAAGTATACAATCATTAAGGAATCTAAGAAGCCTTCTGTAATGAATTTAAGTTTCACAAGAGTTAGAAACATATAAAATTTATATTAAAACAAAAGCATGATATTTCTTAGAAACCGGTCACCATGTCTGCTTTAATAATTTATTTTTATGTTAATATTATATTTTCTTCCAAGGAATCTAAAAATTTCTGTATGGCCATTTAATATATAAAAATCCTTTTGAAAGTAAAAATATTTAAAATGTAGACACTCAACATATATCCAGATTTTCTTCCTGTTTAACTGTCCTTCTAAAGCTGGATCTTACCATGCTAAGCCCCATTTGATTTCTTGCAGACTTGGCATTTCTTCTGCATATGTTGATACCATCAGCCTGTAACACACAGAAGAAGGAAGTTCCTTTTCCAGCTCCAGGGAAGAATGATCATGAATTCAATATGCCAGCAGAGAAATTCATACACAGGTCAAGTATCCTGTATTCTATTAGTATTGTTGGATTGCTATAAGTCATCTGGGGCTTTTTTTGAGTCATCTCAGTTCAACTTTAACAGAGCTTTCAGACACATCTGTTTTCTGGTTTAAACTTTAAAAAAGACAGTTTCAAGAAAAAGGATATGATTTTATAAATCACACACAGTAATATCCAGTTTTGACGGAAACCAGGCTAGCAAAATTCTATCCATACAGAGATAAGATGCAAATCTCAGATATCTTCAGAGGAGTGGAAGTTTTACCAGATAAATCCGGTAACAAAAGTTAGGTTGGAAGAGGACAAAACATTCCAACTTGGAAGTCACTAAGAAGGTATTATTTCAACTATATTGAAAACCATGGCAAAATGAATTAATCATAGTGGAATCAAGGTATCATCTTTGCTCTTTGCAATATTCTTTGGGAATTGGGAATCATCTATGTAGTCACCACATGAAGTTCCCAAGGAGTTGAATGCTTTATGTCTTAATTTCTGACACAAGCTAGCCTATTTCTTTGTACAGCAGGTCCTCAAGCACATTGATGTAATAAAACAAAGAATCAGTCCTACTGTTTAGATTCACATTGCAAAACTGTATAAATATTTTCAAATCTAGGCTAATAAATGTACCCTTTTTTTTTCTGAATTAGCTATGTAGTCTGTACACTTGCTATAAAGTTGGACTATATTGTTGAAAATGTGTTGTCTGTAGAATTGCTAGGACAGAACGCAACAGTCTTCTCTTTCTATTTAAAGCAACAATAGCATTCTTTGCATAACCTAAAACCATCACATTAGATATAGGTTTCTTTCAGTGGATCCCTACTGAAAAAGACATTTTCTAGAAAGATTTTAATGCTGAAGGAAATATTTCACAATTTGCTTCAAAGTCAATATACCTTTCTGTGTTTTTATGAAAATACAGATTTCACTGGAAATTTGAAGGAAAATAAGGTGAAGGCTGAATAAAATTTATTACTGGTCTTTTTCCTACAGTGTGCTGCATTTTACTTCCAATTACATTGAAATTCTTATAAACTTATCACCCATTGGGCCCTAGATGTGATCTGACCATAACAAAAATATAGGAAACAGAAGTAGGGGGACAACAAAGGCAAGGAACAGGCGACATGTCCCCTAACACATGGATTGGTGATTGATCTTCTAATTATGCACCCCAAACACATTTTATGCTTAGATGGAAATAAACATTATTGATAGGCCTTGCTTGATATTTATGCTCCATATGACTATCCTTCCCACACTTGATAAATAATAGAGAGCATTTCAACCTTTAAAGAGGCTGGGAAAACTTCAGAAAGATAAACCTCCATCAGTGAACAGTATCTATTAGGTAGTCTGTACTAGGGCAATGATTGATTTCCAGATGAATGACCTTGAAATTTACTTTTCACATCTATTTGCCTGATAGAAATTTTGGTGATCTCAGAAAGGTTTGTTTTTCTTGTATATATTTACATCTTATAATTTGCATCCTCTTTACTTACAGCTCAACCTATCACTTCACTTGGAGCATTATTTTAATATTTTAACCTGCAATTGTATTTAGGGCTTATGAAAAATTACTAGTATTTGTGTTAAAGAAAGTTGTTTCTGCATGGTTGTAAATACAAATTGACACGATAACACTAGGAAACAAATAAATTTATTTAACTTTCATAAGGATATCAGGATATACCATTCCCGACTTAGCCCTATAGAGACCAAAATGCAGCATTTTTATTTCAGCAAATGCAGGCATAGGCAAAATAATATTCTACCTTTTAAATTTTCTTCAAATCCCTCTTCCACACACTGAAATTTTACAGTAGAGCTGTTTTATCTGTGAATCAAAATGACACTATTGTAGAATATGTCATGTATTACCAGTATTACTTCCAATGCTAACAAATGTTCTCTGTTTTTTAATCAACATAGGCAATAAACCACATAAAATAAAAAAGGTACACAAGCAACCCAACAGGAATAAAATAAACTCTTTACAATGGCAACTTGAATGAACAATCAGAACTTTCCATATAATTCATGTTTACTGTGAAAGCAGTGGATTTGATAAATTTGTCACATGTAAAAGACACGCTTAAATCAACTTCTGTTCAAATAAATTAGTTTTCATATAGAGACAATAAGGTTGAAGAATTACAGGCAAATTAGGCATTTGAGATTGAAGACAATGAGATTGAAGAATTGCAGGCATCATAGGCACATTAAATCAGTTCACATTCTATTTGAATATGTTATTTCTATGAAATGTTTTCTGTTTAAATCTGTTTTCCTAAAAGAAAAGTATTGCTGGTATGTAATGGAAAGCACCATTTCAAGGTTGTGCACAAGTAGGAGTTAATTATCTAACTGTGACATGAATAACCTGTCTAAATTTCAGATCTTGAAGATCTTCTTTCAGTTACATCCAAGTCCTGAAGGAAACACCTACGTTTTTGAAATTATCTCCCTCTAGACAGCTTCACTTTTGTTCGGGGCCTCTCAAGAAAGAATCTTTACTGCCTTTACCAAGCAGGCCAGCATTTTGTTGTGCTTCATTTTCTGTGCTCCACACACCTTGCCTGGGAATTTTGAGCTGCTAAACCAGTATTTATTAACTTGTGCAGTCTGCAGATGTGTCATTCATGACATGGAGAGGGTGCCCTAGTGAAAGGCTGTAATGCCATCCTCCCAAAATGAAGACTTAGACAATGTCCTGACTATGTAAGCAAAACAAATAAAGGTAACATTGAAAACAAATGTGACTCTCAGAAATTTAGCATTGTTTTATTTGCTTTTGTGAAAGATGTGTCTGAAATAGTCTTCAGATATCTTGAAGGGAAGGCGCAAAACTGTCCATAGCCTGCAAGTTATTGGTATTGATGCTTATTCTCAGTGGCAGATTTATCAGAAAGCAAATACAAGTGTGCTGATGAACTACATTTTTGGCAATAGACCTTGCCTTTAAATAATATGACAAAGGAAAAAAAGCTATTAAGAAAACTTAATGTTTTAATCTTATTAGAAGAATACGCTCATTGCCACAATGTTAACTGATGCCTTTCATTTAGTGCAAATATAAGCCATAAGCTTTAAAGAAATACAAGCTGTAGTCTTTCCTTGAAGCCAAACTAGCTGCTCCAGTGGAGTCAATGTCATTGGTGTTTTAATTTCACAAAGGCCACAAATTCAACACAACACCACAAAAATTTCTTCTAGCATGGAGAAATATTTTATGGCTCTAAAAGAAACTTTAGTATTAATATTGCCATCCAGTGCATTCCAGATTAATTGTTTCAGTCTTTGTTCTGTTTTACCTTAAGACACAGTTTTTTTTTTTTCAATAAGTGAATTAGTCAATTTCAGAGATTGGCTAGAGTCTGATTTTATTGGAGCATGTAATTAATTTTTTCCTTTTTTTAAACAGATCATTACAGCATTTAAAAATGTGTCTTTCATAGTAGATGTCTATTTTTGACATCCATCAAAAATTTGTAGTTGGGAGAGTTGAAGTTTTCATCACACTATAATAAAAAATTATATGATTTTCTGAAATATTAAACTAAAAGCATGTCCTATCTCTCTGGAAGGCAATTAACAGATTAAAGAATTAAGAGGGAAACTAGGGATTTTTATCAACTATAATTCCCTCTTGTTCTTACTACAAATAACTTTCCTCCTGTTTTATATTTAAAATAAATCTTCACAGTTTTGACTTGTCAATTTAAATCAATATATAAAAACACACACTGATTTAATAGGATAGGGATCAGTTTCAGAATACTTATTTTTTCATTATTTTTCACTGGATGTAGCTTGAACATTTATAACTCTGTCCCAAATTATCGCCACCAAACCCATTTTAAATTAGTTGACAAATACAAATTGGGATGAAAGGTGCCAAAACTGGGTATGCACAGGATGTAAAGTGAGTTGCACTGAACCACCTACATGTAATAAAAATTACTTAATCTCTAGGACAATAAATCCTTCAATTATTCACCAAAAGTCTGAGTTTGGATGTCAGTTATGTTATAATCTATCTGCTATTTGTGAAGAAACTCTGCCAGAAGATTTTTTTTTTTTACTTTGCAGATGTGAAACACAGGCGTTCGACACATAAGGGTATAGCTTTTTTCAGGCCTGAATTTCTGTGTCTGGAAGGTCACTTCTGCAAATGATTTCTGCTCTGGGAAGGGGTTTTCAAAAGGATTTTAACAATTTTGAAGTTGCATAATGAGGAGGGCATACTCCTTCTCCAGAGTTACACTATATTTTCATGGATTGTGGCCAAATGCCAAAGGGTTTGGATGTTATTATTCTGAGTCTTAAAATTATTTCTAGGGATTAAGTGCAAAATAATTGCTTTGAACAGATCATTTCACCCTGCAGTTAATTTTCCCATGAGACATGAAACAGGACACTGAATTCTTCCTTTCTTGTTCTGGGGAAATATAATTGCAATACTTCAAGTACTGTTTGACGGGGTTTTTGGATACTACAGTGTTTCCCTGAAATCGCCATGATAATTCATACTTTATATTTTTATTATTGTTTAGAACCAATCTGATCCTTTATTTCATTATTTTGCTGCCCGAAGAGATTGTTGAAGCTCTACGTTTGGGGTCAGGGTTTTGGGTGAGCTGGACACAGTCCAGCAACTATTTTGGGGAGGAACTCATCAGTCAGTCATCACCATGGGACTGAATTTCTCTGGCAATGTGGCCATCTACAGTAGATATGGGCATGACAGTCACCCCTCATAGGCAAATGTGGGTATATAGACCTTAGCAGACCTTTTTTCCAAGGTCTGACACAGATTTTGTGGTTATGTCCGTCCTTACAAACTATAGAGGATGAGGTCATGGGCTTGATGCTCAGCATCACCTTTATTGTTTCAAGTGTTGAGCTTTGTTAGCATTTTGGCCTTGACCAGCTGGTAAGGTCCCACACAACAAGGGAGCTTTGTCTGGGGACAGAATGGCCCCCAGCTTGGTCTGACTATGCCATGGTCTTTGGGATGGAAGTGTTTAGCTGTATGAGAAGTGCCAGTTGTCTGAGAGAGTGGGTTTGGAGGCAAAATGTTTTTAGATTTCTCATTATCCTACTTTTATTAACTGATAATAATTTATTTTCCCCAAGTCAAGTTTGTTTTGTCTATAATTGTACCTGGGTGATATCAGCTTGTCCTTGTCACTTTTTCTCTCTCTGTCCTGTTGAGAAGTGGAAATGATAGAGCAGCTTGGTGGGTACTTGACAGCCAGCCAGGATTGACCACCACAAGTGTTTACAGGCACATATTTAAAACACTACTAGAAGACAATATTTATTAATGCATATCTAGAAAGTAATAGTAGAAGATAATGATCTCAACTTTTGCTAATAGTCATTGTCTTCTTTTGAGCTATTATTCTTGAACAGTGCAGTGGATTGCCATGTCCCTTTAACAATTTTCCTCATCTTTTGTATTCTTGTTTTTGAAAGCTTGATGGTGCCAGCAGTTGTTATATGATTGAGTACCTACTCATTGACAGTTGGACAGCAGGTAATAGAGTTGATTTAGACCCGCAATTTTGAATTCTAGAAGCTATCTAGAACTCCAGATTGGCATACAAACTGCTCAGAAATTAAACTTCATAAAATTGTTTATGGACAATGCACAAGTTAATAAATACTGGTAACAAAACAAACAAACAAGTTAACATTAGCTTCTTTCTTTTGACAGACAGTGGAACTTGTAAAATGTGCTTATTTTTTACCCTTTAGGAAAACAGACCAAAAAATTGTCTTCTAGAGAAAATTTTAAATGTTTCTGTAAAGTATTCTAATTAATTTTCTGAAATTCAGAAATAGATTTACAAAAAAATTAACTGGCTTAATTACTTTCTTGACTGGCAATTTGCCGTATTTTCTAGATCCTTTGGGGATCAGTATGATAGTAAATGGTGACCCACATAACAATTGCAAAAGATTTTATTTTAAAAAATTACAAACAAATAATAAACTAACAATCCAAACAGGCTGGCAAACAGGGAGGCAAATTAGAAAAATGAAAATAATGAATGAAGAGCAATAAACTGGTTGAAAATGAATGTATGGGACTGTGGTAATACTCTAAAAAGCAATGCTCAGATTTTTTTGCAGAAAGGCTAAGTGACACTTAAATTTAAAAATATTGAGAAACACTTCTCTAAGATGGACTGCTGAGAGTACAAAGACCCTTTCCCAGAGATTAATGGCTCTCTTTCAAAGTGTAAGTAGCTGATTCAGAAATGGCATTTTACAGAGATCTCAAGTTCTGTTTCCTTTCAGCCTTATTTTGATTCCTTTCAAGCAATTTTTAGGTTTTTCAGAATCATTAGCTTATGGCAAATCTCTACATCTTCTGTCACTCAGATGTACAAGAAGAGTGAAAAGAGGAAGATTATTCAAAAACAATTATGTGGAATAAGTTTTCTGAAAGACTGATTTGAGTCTGGACCTTGGTCAGGTTTGAGAGAAGTGACTTATTTTGAGCAAGGGAACAAAGTGGTGGGGCGAGCCAAAAAAACATAAAAGGCTTTGGCAGCTTGTGGTGAATGACTCCTAAGAGAAGCTAAAGTCCAAATTCAGTCAGCTGCACAGATTCATCAGGGAGCTTTTAAAAAGGATTGACTCCAAAGGGGCATATTCATCAGCTTATTTGCTCTGAACAGCAAACTGGAAAAAAATTTTCTTCACTTTTTTATCTACAATTTGTTATATGCTTTAAATTGTTGATTCTAATAGCTATTTGCATTTTAGGCAGAAGGCAGAATTATACTAATTTATACCAAAAAGTCAGCTGTTGGAAATGTTATTAAATCATTATATTTGAGCTAAAATGTTTCTCTGTCCTTAGAATAGGAAATAACAAATACTGTGATACAGTAATTGTTGGTAAATGATGATTTATTTTTTTTTTTAGATTGTAACCACAATGGCCACTAATTATGAAATAACAGAGTTGCCATACTGAATGTTTTATTTGCTTTGGGAAAAACTTAATTATATACAGTCATTTACTCTATATGAAGCTATATGAACTACCCTGCTATCACTGGCTGATTAGTCTCAAAAATGAGCTGTATTTCTAGTCCTTTTCTTCTGAAGAACTGAAAGCAAATATGTTTGAAACCATTTTTTCTCGTGATGTGGTCAACTCCAAAAAGTTTTTAATTTTAATTATTCATTTCTCAAGAGACAGCCTGTTGCATTTTGTACTGTGTGTGTGGACAGGACCTTCTCAGCAATGCAGCTTGTAGGGGGATCTGCCTTTAAAAGCATCTTCCTTGGCTCCTTCACTGATTTTTTTGTGTATGATGATGAACTTGAATAACCATTTTAATCACAAATGTCTGACCCTGAACATTTCTGGGAGTTTGGCAGCACCTTATCAGAGCTACACTAATGCAAGATGTCTGCCATTAGTTTTACTAATGCTTTTGTAAAACCTTTACCCTTAAAAGCAACACTCTCCAGACATCTTTCTTGTTCTTCCATTAAGTTATTCTGATATAAAATTGCAGTATGATGAAGGCTTATGGTATTTGTTACTGGTATTGGATAGTAATGTAACTATACTATGCTACTCTCTTTGTTACCTGTAAATCAAATCATTCAAAAGAAAATTTGTTTTAAATTTTTATTTATCTTGAAAGGGGGACAGTATTACTCACTTTAGGGGTAACAGTAAACTATAGGAGTAAGAATTTGCAACCTGGTTTTAAGGATATTAAAGAAATAAAATTTAAAAGAGTTTGTAATTTAATTTGCTTCACTCAAGGCAGTTGGCTTATAGAAAATCATCATATACATATCAATATTTTTATTCTTCAAAAACTAATTTTTTGTTTTAGAGGAAGCTTTCCATTATGCTTTTTTTTTTCTGTAAATGATTTTCAATTCTTTCTCAGTTGTACAGGACCTATTTGGAAGTGCTGCCATGAGCAAAATCTGACTGTGGGGCAAGTGGAGCAAAGGCTCAGAGGCCTTTGCTGTGTCTGAATAATCTTGTTGAAGAATGCCTATAAGAACAAGATCTGTTCCTTGAATACCAGGGTACAGTATGCCAGGCTACCAGCTACCTTTCCTAGTACACGTATTTATAGGTTTGGGTCAAAAAGACAGACTATGTCATAATCAGCTGTACAAACAACAAACTGGAATATAAATGAAACCAGTATACTTTAATTTAAACCATTAATGCTCTCACAGTTGGATAGAAGCAACAAGCCAAGTAGCCACAACTCTCCATGGCATTCAAATTTCTTAACCTCACCTAAGACTCAGGGGAATTCTGTTACGTTAAAGTTTTTTTTATGTTCTGTTGGATACTTTATCTTTTGGCCAGAAAATATCAAAATCTATTATTAAAAAAAAAAAAAATTACTCTTACCTGTTTATTTCCCACAGCAGTGATAATATAACCGCCTTTTCACCTACCTCATCTTGAATGAATTTCATTCTGGCCATTGAGGGACACATGTAAGGTTGCTTATTCTTGAAGACTTTTTATAGTTGGAGCATTTCTGCAAGATTTCTCTTTGCCTTTGGCCTTGTCATTGCCCATTTATAGTATATGGAAAGTCAGTTATCTCTCTGCCACCCCCAGAAAACTCTTCAGATATATGTTCTACTTATAGTGAATTTGAGAGCCCATTTCTCACCATTGTGGTATAATGCCACTATAAAATGATGTTTAGCAAGGTCTGTCAAATAAAAATAGCTGATGTTATACTTATTGAAATATGGTTTTGATCAAGTACGTTTTGCTACTGACTCAGAAAATTATCTACCAATAATTGTGCATAGAAGGATATTTTTCTAACAGCAAATTATTAGTATTAATAACATAACTTTAAGAAAGAGGGACGTTTGCTCTAGACCTTAACAAAAAAAAAGGATTTGCACTGGTTTGAGAGTGACATAGGCAAAAAAATCTCTTTTGCCTCAGTTCTCCATTTGCCATGGTATGGCAAGACCAGCAATCATAGTTGCTCTCCATTCACCCTCCCACAATTCTCTTCCCACACCACTGCCTCAGAATGGAGGTGAAAATAAAAGGCCTTCATTGATGGCTCTCCAGACAGAGATTTTTTAAAGGGCTCAGTTCCACTGGACATGAAGCACCATCAAGTGAGGTTAAATATCTTCCTGTATGATAATACTTGAGTGTATTTTAAGGTGGAAGAGATGAGAATTGTACTCATTAAATTATTCTCCAATGATTTTTCATACCTTGTATTGACAAGGCACAGAAATTATAACCACTAATCCCCAAGCATGTCTTTCTGCAGCTGAGTCTTAATTTAATGGCAAAAATAGAGGCAACCACCCAATTCCTTGCCTTTTCTGCCCAGTACCATTTCTCCTTTGTTCAATTAATTTAACTTCTTTATTATTGTGTGCTGTTTCTTTTGTTTATGGCTTCTGTCACAGACTTCCCCACAGGTTTTACCACACTTTTTATTATACTTTTGATTACATCAGCTTGTGGCTTTATGAGCTGACTGAGTGATTTTAGGGGAGACTGGAATGATTTCAGATTAGACAAGAAAAGAGAAATATGGGGTAGCAAGGTGAGTAGGGCAACTGCAATAAAAGGAACAGAAAGTAAAATGCTCAGAGGACTTAGTTCACATCTGTTAAGAGGAATACTTTTTAAAATGGGATGTTCATAATAATTTTTCTTTCTTTTAACATACAGCTCCTTCAAGTAATTATGTTACCATAGATACACTGTTGACCAATTTATAATCGTAAAGGATGTTAATGAGAGTAAGATTTTTTTAAATGGTATTTTTCAATGAAAAGACAAAGTTATTTTCCTTGGAAAAACATATTTTCTTTTTTGTTTGAGGGTTATATATATATGTGTGTGTGTGTGTGTATATATACATGTATATATAAGTAAATCAAATGAAAATTTATTTTTCATGCCAAAACAAAAAAGCCCAGCACAAACTAAACCAAAAAATCTCTGCTTAATTTTGCTTTAACTGCCTAAAAAACAAAATCCTATGAAACAATAATAGTCCTCTTGTGACCTGCTGCTGAGATGATAATGGTATCTGAAGTATTATTTTCATGAACAGAGCTTTCCTAGACAATGTAGCATTGGCTTATTGTAATTTCATCATATGTTAAAACTTTAACTCCCTGGGGACCCTCAGGCACAGCATGGTCACATAACACAAATCCACTTTTTGTATGCAATTATACTATGCAGAGATAAACACTAAACAACACATAAATCTGCTTCATTATAGCCATTGGTTTTCATTACAGTAATTTTAAGATGCCGTCCCAAATTCTTACTCGATGTACCTATGCTTTTAAATGGCCTTGATGTATCATTTAATGTTGCTGAAAGGACAGCATGTAAAGCAAAAATATTGGGAAAAGCAACAATCTCCTGGAGTTTGTGCCTAGATACCTCCTATTAGGTCAGGGCTCTGTGTCTTTGGGAACAACTGTGGTTGAGATGAGAAATTTTGGGTTTATTCCTTCTCGTGATATTTTTTAATTGGCTTTTAACACAAACAACACTGTTTAGGAGTTTAAAAAAAGCTGCAGAGACCTAAACAGTGACTGATGTGAGCCTTTTTCCTCATATACAGTTAGCTAAACAATCTCATCCCCTCACTTCCAGTTTTAAATGGTAAAGCAGCTGCTCTTTCTAAGGAATAGGCACATGCCTTTCCTTCCTGTGCAAAGGAAGATATTCTTCAGTGGGAATTCATGGAGGTATTTAGTTTCTGTGCAGAGAATATCTGCTTAAATGTAATGTAATAAAAAGTACGTTAGCTCTGTAAGAGCAGACAGCCTGTCTGTGGTAGACATTAAAACAAGCATGTCTCAGCAATCTAACAGGTCCTTCTGGGTATGAACAAGCCAGATACAAAAATCTTTCTCCATCTGATTGAGACAGAATCTATAAAGACAGATATTTACAAAGTCTGCAGCTAAATTCAAGGTGCTGCAAGTCCTATAGGCAGAGGGTACTTTGGAGAGGAACAGCAAATATGTTAACAAGACATCTGGGCAATTTGAAGTCTGGGCTTTGTTTACAGATGTGTCCCTCTGGAAGGGGTGACAGAATGCAGCGTATGGGAGGTTACATCACTGAGTGTCTGCAAACACAGAGATATCGCCAAGAAAGCTGACAGTTTGTATTGTTTAGGGAAGCGTATTCTATGGATTAAAAAGAGAAAAAGTTGGGATAGCAGGATTTAATCTGAGCAGAATTTCTCATCACAGGAACCTCAATTATATTCTGCATCTGGGCCACTCATGAAAGAGTATTCAAATTTCATCTGATTTCATGACCTGTTACTGACAGCTGTTCAATTTCTTAGGCAAAGAATTGTTGCATAGGCAAATCTAGGATAACAAATGAAGGTGTGTGAGGGTTGGATGTTTGTTTGTCTACATGGGATTTTAATGTGAATCCCTGCAGACTCACATATTCTTGATTTTCAAATCATATTTTCAGAATGAATTGCAGCAAAAATGGCAATTTAACAATGTATGTTGAGAAGTATATAGTATAGCAGGCTATAAGGATAAAATGGAATAATGTATATGATGCATTTTAGATTGACCAGACTGTTTTATATGATACTTTCTGTTTTATAAAAATGTTACATTGTTGTTTGAAATCAGAAAATAAAACAAAAGCTATAAAGCTGTGTTCTCACATTATATCTCTTGGCACATAACGAGCCATCCCTTTTCCATATCATTTGTGTCTTTTGGTGGTTTATTTCGTAATACACAATTTAAGACACCAAACAAATGGAATATACTAAGCTGATGATGAAAGGGTTTGCTCTTGTATGTGTAAGGTAGGACATATTTAGATATTACAGAGTCAGAAAAAAATGTTGTTTCAGCTTCTTGTAATGCACATCATATCACACAATTGACTTCTCATTTGATGCAAGACATACTTTTGTAAAGTACTGAGTTTTCACTACTCAGTCACTCACCTTATCACTTCAGAAAGCTGTTCTGGAGGTAATTATACTGTTGAGAAAAACAAACAAACAAGCAAAACAAGAGTAGATGCCCTGTGTCTGCATTTATCTTCCTTCACATTTCAGCCCCCAGAAGTTTGTTTTTTATTTTTTTTCTGAATGATTATAGAAAATTGCAAGTATTTTTTCACTAAACCGGTATTTTCAGACTCTAAGCCACCCCTTACCTTTCTCTTTGTTAAACTAGCACTTGTTTAACTAAAGATTATGTGCAAAATCTCAATCCAATCTGTGTTTCTGAACAGACCTGCTGCTGAAAGTATATGTATGAAATATTCACAGACATTTGCCCTTGCTGCATCTAATCTGGCACCTTCCTCACTACCCTGAGTTGTCTAACATGAACACCTACCCTGAGATAATTCATATGCTCAAGATACATGCTGATTATATGACCTCACTATTTCTGAATAAGTTTGGATGTCAGATGCACATTATACTGTATAACACTATAGTTATACTGAGCTCCCTGAAGTTTCTGTCTTTTGTGCTTTTTTAACTAAACAAGTAAAATTTTAAAGATATACATCCAAAAAGTCTCATATCACCTATACTATTTATTTGGAGTTTACACTATTTGTTTTCTAGTTTAGTTCTTGTTACAAGTCTTTAAATATCCTGTCAAAAGATTTATTTTTTTCTACCCAATGTAGCATCATTTTCTCAATTTAAGAACTGAGGTTGAAATATGCAGCAAGCCTCTGTCAAACAGACATTTACTGCAGTCTTTTTATGTCCCTGTTCTATCTCATAATTGTTCTCAGTCTTGTGAAACCAATGCTTTTAAACAGCAAATGTGTGCCGGTGTGTGAGCAAGTTCATGTGAAAATAAATATGCACGTTTTCTCTCTCCCCAGATATGAATTGTGAGCAAGTCATGATCATTCAAACTTAATAGCTTTTCAGCTCTCTGATCTCTTCCTCTGGCTCTGCCAAGAGGGTGGCTAATGTTTTTTTTTTTAATTGGAGAAAGTGTGTTTAGCAATATTTAGGAGTTGTACTATCAGTACATCCTCTTCAGCAGCTATAAAAGAATGAGATAAAGCCAAAGAAAGTATCTTCAGTTCAGCTGTGACTGTTCTCTGCATTTCATCTTATATAAGCAATATTGTAATGAGACATATGTCAATTAGTGGTCAAGGTAATCACAGAATGGGACAAAAAGGAAAAAGGAAGGACAGTGAGAACTAACAACCAGTCAGCCTCACTTTCTATGCCCAGTAGAAAGTTGGAGCACATCCTGCTAGAAGATATGTCTAAATGCATGAAGGACAGAGAGGTGATTAGAGACAGTCAACAAGGCTTCAACAAGGGCAAACCATAGCTGACTAATTTAGTGGCCTTCTAGAATGGAGTGACTGCATCCACAGACAAGGAAACAGCTATGGATGTCTGATAGCCAGACTTCTGATACAGGGTCCCACAGCATTCTGGCCACTAAATTGGAGAGAAATGTATTTGACAGATGGATGATTGTCTGTATGAGGAATTGTCTGGATAGTTGCACAGAAAGAGTTACAGTCAACAGCTGAATGTCCAAATGGAAATCAATAACCAGTAGTGTTCTTCAAAGGTATGTACTGGGACATATGCTATTTAATACCTAAAAGTGGGATTGAATGTTGCATCCTGGGCTTTGGGTTCAGATTTGGGGTTCTGGTCTTTGTTAGCTTACCGGTTCCATGTATCTTCGTGCATCCCCATGTTATCCCCCCACCATGGAAGTTAGCCCCAGGTTGCTGGCCATTGGGTATTCTCCCCTGCCACTCCTGTGCCCACTCCCCTGCCCGGTCCCGGGAGTTCCGTGCTTGTCACCTCATTCTCGCGGTCCCACTGGCCCTGAACCCCCGTGTCCACCCCCGTCGTGTCCTCATTGGTCGTTGTGGCAACGTCACCGCCATGGCATCTGTGTTCACTGGGCGGAGAGCTGCCATCCTCCCCTGTCCCACCCCTACATCCCTCTGCGGCACCCCAGCCTCAGGGCCAGATTCATCCAAGCGAGGCTGGGAGCGGCCGCAGCTTCTCCGTTGTGGCTTCCGCGACCAATAAAGCACCCAGCCACGACGCGGACGGGTTTGAACAATTCCCTGCCTCTTTGTTTCTTCCCTCGCGCCAACAACGAAGCGCGGCCAGCCCACCCCGGGGCACAGCGCCCGGAAGTTCTGGCGGCATCGACCCTGACGAGGAGCTGAGTGTGTTCTCGGGAGCCGGTCAGGGCGGGAAAAGTGACGCGCCGCTGGAATTGAATGCACCCTTAACAAGTTTGAAGGCAACTTCAAGCTGAATGGTGAAGCTGATTACTTAGAGGGAAAGGATATAATCCGGAAAGATCTTGACAGGTTTAAAGAGTCATGAACTCCTGTGAACTCCATGAGTTACAACAAGGCCAAGAGCAAAGTCCTGCACCTGGGTCAGGACAATCTCCAGTATCAATACAGGCTGAGGGATTAATTACTTCAAAGCAGGCCTGCAGAGAAGGACTTGGATGTGTTGGTGAATGCAAGATCAGATAAAACCTGACAATATACACTCACAGTCCAGAAAGCCAACCGTACCCTGGGCTGCACCAAAAGCAGTGTGGCCAGCAGGGTCAGGGAGCTGATCCTCTTCCTCTACTCTGCACTTATGAAACCACACCTGGAGTACTGCATTTATATCTGGGGCCCACAGAAAAGGAAAGACATGGACCTGTCACAGTGGGTTCAGAGACTGACACAAAAATGATCAGAAGCCTGGAACCCTTCTTCCATTAGGAAAGGCTGAGAGAGGTGGGGTTTTTCAGTCTGGAGAAGACCAGGCTCTCTAGGGCTCTTTTGCAGCCTTTAAATGTGTGCAGGGGTTTCAAAAACAGACAGAGCAAGAATTTTTAAGCCTCTTACCAAGGCCTGTAGTGACCGGACAAAAGACATTGGGTTTAAAATGGAAGACAATTACTTTAGATTGAACATAAAGAATACATTTTTTTAAGATGAGAGTGATGCATGGGAACAGATTTCCTAGAGAAGGTGCAGATACCCCATCATTGAAGGTGTTCAAGGCCAAATTAGATGGTGTTTGGAACAACATGGTCTAGTGAAATATGTCCCTGCTTACTGCAGTGCAGCTTGGACTAGATGATTTTCAAATGTCTCTTTCAACGCAAGCTATTTTTTTGATTTTGTGAAGATACCTTCACAGCATTAATTATCTATTGGTATATCAGTGTTTGCCAGCCTCCATCTGTCTACAGTAAATCATTCATTTTTGTTAGATAAATAGGTATGCAAGTCATATACACTGCCTTTTGAACTTCGTTCAGAATAAACCTATTCTTCAAATACATATATTTTCGTGTGTTAAAACATTGGTGTAGAGCAAAACAAATATTTTATTTTTTCAGGCAGAGATGTACTGTATTTTTCCTTCAGTCATATCTCAGCCTTAGAAAAAAAGTTGTTTTATAGAAACATGCTACATTACTACTGTAAAAATGGAGTCAGTTTTAATATAAAACAACAAAACCTTAGCAATAACATCACTACTATATTGTGAAACTGTTGCTAACTTCAAGAAAATTTCTAATGTCCAATGATTCTGATCACTAGCAAGCTGCTGTCTGTATTTCCATTGAATTGTCTTTCTACTTCAAAACTAAGTAATTACATTGATTTATTTTACAGTATATTTCAGGACATGCTGAATTATCAGATTTATCAAGGTGGGATTATACAGTCTTGTTGGACACATTGAACAAAACCATCAGGGCAAGTCAGTGACAGTGTAAAGTAATTTCCATAGAACTTTATCAACTCACACCAGCTGAAGTTTGGCCCTTGTATATTGTTATCAGCAGGTCCCAACTCTCCAAGAGCTCTTTTGATATCCTAAAAAGTTAAGGATTCCTTCTGATATAGAATTGACACTTAGATACACTTAGGTCTTTCATGGACCTAGGTTTGATCCATCTAGATAGGACTGGTTTGTACTGCCTATATATGGGTGAGATTATATGGTCTAACTCACATTTTATTGACTTCTTTGGATTCATAATTTGTTAGAATAGAAGCAAAGAGGTTGCTCCTCAGATTCCAGAATTTCAAGGAAAGTGTTTGTAGGACAGATAGTTAAAGGCACACCGTTCTCAGATGGGATTACTCATAAAATATTGTCCAGCTCTGAATTTCTTTTCCCATCTTCAGAGATATGAATGAAGATTTAGACTTTTTTTACCTGGTTCAAACAGAATTAATTCTCAACATCCTTACCCCCATGGTTTGCTTAGAGACTTCCTGGGAACAGTGAGCTCAATTTTGTTCAATTGTGAGATGGATAAAACGGATTAAATTTATTTCCTCTTGGTACAACTTGACATCAAGGAATTATTAGCAGCCGCTGCTAAGGGTTCGTTTGTTCAACGATTAACAGTCCTACGTGATCTGAGTTCAGATCGGAGTAATCCAGGTCGGTTTCCATCTGTGATGAACTCTTCCCCGTACGAAAGATTTTGAAGGCTTTAGATGTAAAATCTGCGGCGTGGGTTTTTGCTCTCCCCGGCCGCACGCGGCTCTTGGGAGCCCGGCTGTGGCGTAGCTTCCACGTGCTGCCGGGGTTTGCTGCCGCGGGTTCCCGGACACGGCTCCGTGCGCTAGGGACCCGGCAAAGAGGAAGGAATTTGTCCATTTACTCCGTGCTTGGCAGGAACGGTTTATTGGTCACGTGGCGCGGTTCGATGGAAAGACGCGACCGCTCCCGGCACTCGCATGGGAGAAAATGGCGCTTGGGTGCCGGCGGGATAGGGCTTTATAGAGGGGCGGGGCGAGAGGATCCACGGCCTGCAGGCCAATAGGGGCGGCTGCCGTGGCGGTGACGCCAGCAACCGCGACCAACCAGAGAGCCCCGCAGGGGCGGGCGCCGAGCCAGAGCGGGCTGAGCGGGATCGTGTGGCTCGGGGCGGCCAGCACGGGGTTTCCCGGGGCCGGACGGCAGGGTGGTTACAGGAGCGGCACAGGGGTAAGAGCCGGCAGCAGGCAACATGGGGGCAGAAACCGCGGGGGGGAACAACGCGGGGGAAACGCGGGATTACAGAACTTGACTTATTTTAACATAAATTAAAAACCCTAATCTAAACCCAAACTCCGGGATGCAACAAAATCTACTCCTCAAATATTATAAACTTGTACAACAAAGTTTGTGAGTACCATGATTCAAAGCAGTACCCGAAACATAATCTTGAAACAAACTTCAAAGTCTTTTCAAATTCTCTACAATGTGCTTAACTGAAAATGGAAATGAAGGCACAGATATGCTGGACATGGGAGCCTTGAACTTCAGTTATGATTTCTTTTGTTTTATTTTGCTTTTAGAGGTTTTGTGTTGTGTGTGTGCTTTTTTGTTTGTTTGTTTTTTTTTTTTATCACAGATGAAAAGACTGTCTTATTGCTAAAAGCACCAAAAGTAAGAATCCTTCTGTAACTGTCAGTGAAAAGAAAAAAAAACAAAACTACAAAACATATCTTACAAGACTTTCTTCTTGAAATTTTCATAAAAATTTCAAATAAGTGCAAAGTAGTTTAGATGGTTAGTCAAATGGAACTAATTTTTAGATGATACAATATTTGACTAGCACTAATTAGGGCAGTATTTTCTTTTAAACTGAACTTTTTTCCTTGTCTGAATATCAGTATTGCTAATAATGTATTTACAATACAATGAATAGATCACAGCATCATAGAATGTCTTGGGTTGGAAAGGACCTTAAAGTTCACCTAGTTCAAACCTCCCAGTTTACATTACATTTGCACATATTTTTTATGCATTTGCAATACATATTTCCTGATACTTGTTTCCTTAAAAACTACAATGAATATTTTACTGGGAAGTAAAAACATATTTTATATGAAATGCAATGAAATAACCTAGTTTTAGAAACAGACATCTTTTTATATTTTCCTTTTGAAATAATCATTTGAAATATATGAAAAAATCAACATCAGGGAATACAAAAAGTGAGAATCCTTACTGCATGGAGTTTTTGCCACTTGTTTCTATTCTAAATAGTAATGAAAAGCAGAAGTTTCCCAAAATTGTTCTCTGGAACATCTCATTGCATTTCTTCCTGTAAAGGCTAATTCAGATATTTAGGAACTGAAATAATAATTTTGGTTGTTTAGTTGTCTGCTGGAACTTAAGCAAAGATTATTTTAGGTTCATTTATCATTTATCTCTTCTCCAATAAATTGTTATTTCCTCAACAATTGTTCTCCCATGAAATCTATGGAATACAATTCTCCCATGACTTTTGACATGTCACATCAGTTGAGCACAAGGGAAGAGGGAGGCATCTGGCAAAGGATGTGGCTAGATCCGCAATGGAGAGACGAACCACCCAAACCACAAGTAACCAGAATTCAGCCAAGAAGAAATTGTCTGTGAATTCAGAGGGGATGCTGTAATTTGGTTTAAGAAAATAAAAGTTTTGTTTGAGTCTAAACATCCTCAAATGCAGTATTTTCATTTTTCAAAGAATAATTTGGGCAAAATCATAAATTGCCTAAGGTAATCCTGAACTCTGTGCAAAATGTACAGTCTCTTTAGGCAATATTGGATAAAAAAAATCCCATATCAGATTTTAAAAATAATAGATTAATCAAGATAATAGATTAATCAAGATTTTTCTTCTGCCATGTGATACTTTTCTGTTGGCCCAGGGAGTATTCTCAGCATTTAGTTACTCACAGGCATAGGCTAGAGACACTAGACTTCATATTTTTGAGGATAGATTTCCAAAGCTCATATTTTAGTTTCCTTTACTTTCACACTATAAGAGTAGTGCTTAAAAGAAACCTCCTCTAAACTGCAGGATATATGTAAGAATTTTGAACAAGAAACGCAATGGTTTTATAGCTGTAAGGAAGACAGTGATCATAGGCATGATCACTACATGAAAGGCATCTGTCATTGAAAAGCTGAAACAAGCTATTTTAAGAAATTTAGCATGTGTCTCTGTGTGCATGTGGGAAGGAGAGGACACAGTGTGTATCAGCAGGTGTATAGATAATTAATGGATGATGATAATACTAGAGGAAAAAACACATGTTACTTAATACCCTCAGGCTTACATGAAACCCAAGAGATGCAGATTGCATGAGGTAAACAGAAGAAAAATTAGTGTTCATGAAGTAACAATTGAAAGCTACAATCACGTGAGCATATTGGTTTTAATTATTCTTTGCCAGAAAACCTGTGGATAAAACACCCACTAATCATTAATTTGAAAAACCCTCAGGCCCATAAGACCTATTGAGGATGTAAAGAGATTAATAAAGTGGGGCATGGAATCAAGGAGGTTATATAAATTGTCCTCAGTGTTTGTTAGCAGTATAAATTGTGTAGAGATTCCATAAATTAGCCTAAATAATTCAGTTTCATTTAGCTGATACTGCTGCATAGAAGAGTAATAAAAGACATTCCAAATTATTAAAATACTTCAATAATAATTTCTCTACCTTTGCTGTCTTCATCAGTTATCTTTCTGTGGAAGAAATTGAATAGATGCTTAGTCTGAAATCATTCCTAAAAGAGGTCCCACATAACAAATCCTCTAATTTCAGAAGTTACAATCTCAGTGACTGACATCATGAACTTCCCAAATTAACATCCTATGCCCACAGAGAATAAGAATTAAGCAAATGAAGAAGTAAATATGGAAGAGAAAAAAGAAAGAAGCAAAAATAAATCTGAAGTTTTTAAAGAGGTTTTTGTATATGGTTGAAAAATTTTGGATTTTGTTTTGCTACCCATTCAGATATTTTTCACAGTTCACGTGACAAAGCAGATTTAAGTTATCTTAATATTTCATTCAATTTAATTCAAAATGAAGATGAAGCCTGGTGATATCTATAGCCCTGAATATTACAAGAGGAAAATTACTATATTTGAAACAAATCCATTGAGAAAATTGAAATGAAATGGTATGAAATTTCAATCAAGTGGTGGACAAGGCCCATTCTGCTATAAATTCCTGGATGCTGCATGATTCCCCAAGATATTTAGTCTGATCAGTATAAAAATTTAAACAAAGTCCTATGTTTTTGCAAAGTATTACAGGAAAACTTTAGCTCTAAGGGCTAATACATCTCCCACCAAATTGTGAGCAGCCCCACTGAACAGCCTTTCTGGCTGTTAGTGCTTCCAGAGAACAAAATAATAGGAATGAGGATCTGGCTGGGTATCTAATCCTGTGAGGACCTGAATAAATCTCTTTAGCTTCTTTCAAGTCTTCAGAGGCTGGCAATCATTAGCATACAAATAATTATAGAACCAATACCATCTTAGGCTTTAAAAACTCATTTGACTTTCGTCTGTCATGCAGTACTTCAGGTGTTTCAGGTATATTCACTGGAGTCAGCAAAATGCATGACTTACATGGCTTGTATTTGTCATTCTGCAGAATATAGATTAGCAAAACAGATGTGCAAAGCCTGGGAGAAGTCTGGCTGTGCTGAATTTTACCACAAGCAGAAAGAAATCTGCATCTTGCTATGATTAAACTCAGCAGGAAGAGTCACAATAAATTGTGTTAAATCAAGCATGACCCTACAAAGTCTTAATACAGATCAAACAAACCTAGAAATGATTTTTCATGGTTAGGCATACAAAATACACAATGGACAGAAATGCAGGAAGAAAAAAAAAAAAAAAACCACACACTATAATGACCCACATAGTGTGTCATTATTTGTATCACTAAGCTTGTATCAACAAAGTAGTATATTAAACTCATTCTGTTTGTTTCTATAAACAATTCTAGGGATTTTCCCCTGCCAAGTCAATGGTACTGGAAATATTTAAATCCCTTATTTTTTACAGCCTGGAGACATGCTTAACTTCTCAGTTAAGCAATGCAACTAGAAACAAAAAGGTAGAGAAGGTGTGAAGGGCACAAATACTGCATTTTTCTCTAACATTGTTTGCTAGCACTGCAATATTCCAGCTGTCTTCTGTGTGTTCATGACAGATTGCTGCTCTTGGTGTGGAAAATAAAAGAACATGCATCCTGGCACACCTCACCTGTGATGTAGATACCCAGGTATGCAGTGCCGGAGAGGAAAAAAAAATAGCTGGGCACACCCAGCAGCCATTTTTCATACTCCTGAAACTTTATTTAAAGTAGAAGTGTTAGTTTCTGCATCTAAATTGGTACCCAAAACAATGTAAGGCAAGAAGTGGAATTTAAAAACTGTCTTTAAATTTGTCTTTGAAATTTGTTAGAATAGTAATGATTTGGTACGTCTTGGGTAGGTATAACACAATGTCTTTCAATTTAGTGATCATTCTAACAGAGGATTTTACTTGATGTGTTACAGAAAAAAAGATTGAAGGTCTGACCAAATATGCAGCATATTATTTGCTGTGTTTTCTCCTTTGCTGACTCTACTCAATAAAAAATGCAGAGGAATGCAGTTAAATCTCACTCACTTAAAGGAAAAACCGGGCATTACTGCGTAAACTATCTCATGTGTTTTATTGATGTGGGCTGCTAAGTGCTTACAAACCTACAGAACAGAATCCAGAGGATTAGGTTTGGTCTGGACTTTGTAAATATTTATCAACCTTTCTCATGTTGGAAGTTCTGTTCCCATTGCTGGGCTTTATAAATATCACAATTTACACCTATGTTGCTTAAGGTTAACTGAACTGTCAAAAGAGATGTAGGTCTTCAGGTGTGGAATTGCATTTATTTCAATCTCTGCCATAGTCATTTTATCTTTTGTTGGTTATAAAGCAATTATTTTTTCTTGCTTACTTCTTTGGTACTTGCAATATGTACACAAAATCTTGTCTTGGTTTGGAAAAAAAAGTATTTACTGACTCTATTGTATTGCAGTTTTCATTGAAAATCTTAAGCTATATTTAAATCCTAGGACTTTTCATATGCCCCACTGTGAAAGCTTATCTTTCTGAGTAGTGGCATTAAACAGACAAAATTGAGGTACAGCATTTGAGGCTACTTCACATCACCTCTGCAAATATGTTAGAATCTTGTGTTTCTGTATTTTTGAAAAATACCATGTCATTACAGCTCTGCTGGAAATCATGAATGTAAATTACTTTATATATAAAAAAGCAATATATTTTTTAGTATACTTTCAAATAGCATATGTCAAAGTAGAGAACATTAATAAACATCAAGGAATTTAAAGTGGTGGTGGTAGGAGAATGCAGAGAAGACATGCCTACAGGTCTTGGGATTAAATGGCTGTCTTTGCTTTAAAGAAGTTCCCACTTCTGTGATACTTCTGAAAGAAGTCTGATTACGAGACCTCTTCCTTCAACAAATAAATGCCTCAGTGTCTGAATGCTCACTTGGCAAAAAAGACAGAGAATTATTGCTAAGTTTGTGTAATATATGCTATAATTAATACATTTATAAATTGGAAATCCACAGAGGTGTTTTATTTATTCAGAATTTATCACATTTCAGAAATGCAGGAGACTCAACTGTTTGGAATTCTCTAAGACAACATAATTTTTTCTAAATTGTAGTTGAGATATCTATCTATTGACAGATTATTTTTCCCCTTCTTCCTATTTTCACAGCATAAAACATTGACAGAAGAAGGCTTCAGTAATAGGAAGGTAAATGTATTTTAGTCCAAAATGCAGTAGCCTTACCTGAAAGATAATTTTGTATTGGACAGCTATATAATGACTACTCTAAACCACTGTTGGACCTAAAATGAAATGCCCCACTTTCTCTTTGGTCTCATGTGAATTCATTAAGACAGCAAAATAGTATTGGAGAATGTTCCAATGACTTCTAGAATATGTTGGGCCTTCACTGTTCAGGACAAAAAAAATGAACAAAACAAAAAGCTTTAAAATGGTATTGCAAACAAGGTGAAATGCAGTGCTTCCTTCTGTTTAGTCTTCCAAATGTGCAAATGATACTATCATTTCCAAAGTAATTGAGCCTTATTATAATAGCTTTTAATACTGTGGACTTTGGTAATACAGAAAATACTTAGCTATAACTAATAAATTGATGGGAAATATGTTAAGAGATAATTATTTTTAAAAAATCAAGAAAATTGAATTGCTTTGGAGATCAGAGCCAAAGAATCACCGTATATTTAGATCTTGTGTCAGAGGAGGTCAATTTTAATAAAATATTGTAGTATTTTGAGGTATATTTTTCTTTTAAGCCTGAGGGAATAAAAAATATTAAATAAAATGTACCTTAGTGAAGATGGAAGTCTGTAGAAGGCAGCTTCATAAAATAAAATATTATTTTAAATATTTTTAGATAAAAGTCCTGCCAATCTTTGCTGTCCAAGTAAAACTGACATCAAACCTGTCTGCCTAAATAAGCTAATGCAGATGGTAAATATTTTCCCCAAGTGCAAAAATGGTCAAGCAATCCATAACTTCTTCCTCATTTGGGAAGTACTTTTGATTCATAGAATAACGTCCTCCTAATCCAGCAGGATTTTTCTGTGTTGGGAAGGGTAATGACAAATCCAGTACAGAAACATGCTAGATGTTTTGAGGGGAATTTTAAATATCTGTGACTCGCCCACAGACTACTACCCCTGCAGAAATGCACAAAGCAGCTCTGGGAGATCTGTTAGTTTTCAGAGCTGCATCATCTTGACCTTCCTTCCTAAATCTGAGGTGCAATCAGAGAGAATTAGTTCACTTTCTCTTTAAAGAACATTTTTTTCAGTCTTCCTGGGAATAGAAATACTTACTAAATTTCACTGAATGAGAATATGCAGCAACGTTCTGAAAAAGAGTAGGGTTTGCTCTCCTTGTAAAAAAAGTCATTCCTACAGCCAGTAAGCAGTAGGAGTGCCTACAGGCAGCAAAGAAAAAAAATAAAAGAAAAGAAAAAAAAGTACCCTCTTTTATTGTTCTTTTTGGCATCTCCTGAATAAATTTTTATCATATTTTCCTTATGTCTCTAAAAATAGTTTTTACCTTATACGTGTTCTTCTGCTACAAAATCCCCTATTTATCATCTGACTTCCTAGACAGTACCAATTCTACAAGCTGGTAGTCTTAAGGTTTCTTTTTTGTTTGCTATGATATTTGTTTTTTCTTTTTATTTGTCCAGAAAAAGCTAAGTCAACAATTCACTTTCGCTCTTCATTTCCAATACCTTGTGCAAATTCATGCAGGGACAGGTGGGCTGGTCCCCTACTAAGGACAACCTAAGATCTTATTTATGCAGAAATTC
This sequence comes from Vidua macroura, assembly GCF_024509145.1. Taxonomy (NCBI): domain Eukaryota; kingdom Metazoa; phylum Chordata; class Aves; order Passeriformes; family Viduidae; genus Vidua; species Vidua macroura. The sequence continues at coordinate 128,532,104 of NC_071571.1, forward strand.
GTTTTCAAGCAGGCTGAAAATCAACTAGTGACTTAGGAGAACAACAAGTAAGAGGAGACATTCTGAAGATGTAGTACCTCTGAAAAGTTTGTTGGATTAGGGAAGAAAGGGGCAATAGGAATCTGCTGCAAAGTTAATAGTCTTTGCTCTTTATCCATAAGTAACAGGGAAAGAAAGCTAAACCAGGAAACAGTTAGAATATAGGTCAGGAAAAATAGTTTCACTGTAAGGACAAAGGCCTGGATCAGCTTGCCAAGACAGCTGGGGTGATCTCAGACAATGTGAGCAGAACACAAGAGCTAATATGGAAATAACTCAGCTAGGGCTGTGGTCTATCTGAGCTCCCTGTCAGCTGTATTTTATAGGGAAAAATTATCTGGCTGTACTATTTTCTTAGTCTACTTCATTGAATTGGCTCCATAACTTCCTTGTGTGAAAAGAAAGACTGAAACCTAAGCAAGCTCAATAATGTGCATATAGATAAACCAGGACTGGGTTTTCTGCTCCATATACATTTAATTTCCCTCAAATTTCCTAAATTCTATTGAAATCTTGTAGACACCTTCAACCATATTGACCTATGTCACTTAGATGATCAGTTTTCCATGACAAATGTTACAGTAATTAAACAAAAATGTGTAGTGACACATTTTCATACTCATTTAAAATAAATTTATTTTGAGGTTCCTTTCTTTTTTCTGCAGATGATCAGGTTTTCAGCTTTACAATATTCACTTTGCACAGTTACAAATGATTCTCCAAAAGTTTATACGTATAGTGTAGATGATGTGTCCTCAGAGTGGAAAAAAAAAGAAATACTCAATATTTAAATGTAATTTAAATTTCTTTTTAAATACTCTTTGACCAGATGTGATTTTTCTTATGCCCTATGTATCTCATGGGTCTTTTTTTTCAGATAAAAATAATATGCCTAAATCAAAAAACATATGAGAAGTTGGTTAGTCTATAATGACAAAATGATAGAATTATATAATGGTTCCAGTTAGAAGGTCCCATAAAGATCATCCAATTCCTATCCCACTCCTATGGACAGGAACATCTTCCACTGAAACAGATTGCTTAGGGATCCATCCTTCAACAGTTCCAGGGATTAGGCACTCACAATTTCTTTGGACAACCATCCTCACAGTAAAGAATTTCTTCCTAATATCTAATCTTTCAGTTTAACTGCCATCTTTCAGTTCAAAGACATTCCCACTTTTCATATCGCTACATGCTCTTGCCAAAAGTCCCTCTCCAGCTTTCCTGTAGCTATCCTCGAAGGCTGCTGTATGGTCTCTCTGGAGCCTCCTCTTCTTTGGGTTGAATGACCCCAAATCTCTCATCTTCATGGAAAAGGTGTTCCAGACAAAAAAAATTAGTTTCAAAACAATGCAGGTATCATTTTCTGAAAATATATATTTTGTATTTATGTGCTCTATGTTTGCTATTTTGTTAACTATTAACCTTTATAACTAATAACTTCTGTTTCAGGAAGGTGTTTTAGCATACTCAAAATATGTATTTCATGGATTGAAATTAAATTTTCAGCAATAACATAGCAAAGATGATGGCTTTTATGGAAACCTGACATCTGAATCATGCTACAAGTTTTTAGGTTTTTTGGTTGTGTTTGGGCTTTTTTTTATTATTATTAATACAATGGAAATCTCTTGGCCTCAGTTTCTCTATTTTCAAAATGATTAATTGTTTGAGAGATCTGTCTTGAGTAAAATTAACCTCAAATTTATTTAAATGTACTACTTATACTCTTCGGAAACCTTTAAAGGTTCTGCAAACTAACAATGTGGAATCTGTGCTTTGCCTAAGTCTGTCCTCTCCCTAAGAGGTCTATAAAGTATCCACAAGATGGCATTACGTAATACAACTTTTCATCATTCTTTGATAGATCTTCACACTGTGACTTCTTGGTTTAAATATTAACTCCCTTGGACTACAGGGTTATTTGTGTTTGGTCTAGTAGGCGGTTTTCTAATTATCAAATATTCTTTTATTTTAAATAGAACATAAACCATTAAAACTCAGTTTTGCCCATGCTAATGGCTCTGTGTTTATTTTCCACATGAGCCTGAATGTATTTCCATTATCATCTGTTGCAATATGTCCATGAGTTTGAAATAGCATTACATTCAGCCATAAGGAAATATTAGATAAGAGTGTACAGATTGCAACCAAGGAAGAACTCGTTCTTTCAAAAATTCAGCCAATTTTATTATCTCTTAAAAAAATTGTACCGACACATTTGAAGTATGAATGTTCTCAAGAGGCAGCATCTTACTTGTTTTACTTTCTTTCCCATAACTTGCACAGTATTTTGTTACTGAGTTTACATACTACCTGAATCCACCTTCCTTGACAGAGGATGAAAAAAAAGTGATTTTCAGGTAATGGTTAGGCTGAAATAGAAGACCCATTCTTGCACTTTCCTCTCACAGACCGCTGACCATTAAGAGCATTTCTGGCTTTGATTTAAGCCAAATGTTGAGGAATTATCTGATCCTGACCTGGTCTCTAGTAGGGCATGAGAAAACTTCTATAACTTCAATAACTGTTGTGGAAACATAAAAACTTCCTATAACAACTAAATTGAACATCAAAATTCATGTCAAAAAATGTTTTCTCAGATGGTGTCAGAAATTTTAAAGACTTGTCAAATAAAAATTGTGTTTCAAAATTCACTTTTACTATGAGGTTTGAGAAAAGTTTTCAACTGAAAAATTGATGTGTGTTAAATTTTCATTTACCTGAGAGGACTTCCTTCTAATTATGTTTCTCTTGTAATTTCCGTCAATGAATGAAAAAGATAAAATTCTATTAAGTATTTTAATGTGAAACTAGAATAAAAAATCATTTTTCATCTGTTTTCTTTGGTGTTCTCAGTGCAGATATATTCCAACACCAAAAATAAAAATAAATTAAAGACAGTTTTGCCTGATTTTATCTTTTCAAGAAGGACAAACACATTAGAAAAAATTTTCTAAAACTGTAAGCAAAAGAGGTAGACAAATGCTAATGTCCAAACTCCAAACCTGCTTCTGGTTCCAAACTCCAAATCTGCTTCTGGTCTGTTATCAGTAAATAACCTCTAATTCAGTGGTTTTTTTAATGCTAAGACTTTTAACAGGTTTTGAAGATGAAAACCATACTTCATTTATTTTTATTTTTGATGTTGGAATATATCTCACTGTCAAAATCCTACCAAGCAATATTAAAATTAATTTATATTGTTTTGATTATCTTGTGATTTTTTATACCTTTTTTTTTACTTAATTAATTAGTTAAATGCTTGGCATCAGCACACTAAGAACTGTCAAAGACAAAAGAAGAAGGTAATATACTTTCAAAAGGCCTACCTAAAAGTACATTAATTGCTTCAACAAACAGGTGAGTGAGTATATGCACTTTGGACAGAAAAGGGACATAATCATAAAATAACCTAATGCAGACATTCTACAACTAACTCAATATTACATAATCCTGGACATAGTCCTTATCAGTCTAACCTAACTTCTTTAGTCCTCTTTTGAGCCGGGGACTGACTTGCTGAAGCCCTTTCCAACCTCACTCATGTGATTCATTGTTTTATACTAATAAAATAATAAAAGCAACTACATTTTTACCTACAAATAATTTAAAATTATTTATTATCAAATAAGCTATGATGTTTTCACTCACAGCGTTTATTATAAGTCTCAGATTTTTAGCACAAGTCATACATTAATCTTGCCCAATACTAGCACCAAAAGCATTAATATTTAACAGCACTATGCATTTGATGAAAGTATAAAGTAAATATTACCTTAACAAACAATTAAATATAGTAAATGAACTGTGTGCCAAAGCAATGCCTGGAAAAATAGTTTCTCCTCTTTCTAAACATTCTTTTCAATTGTTAAATAATAACTTTTTATTAGCATTTGTAAATTGTACTAATTTAGTCCAGTAGTCTAGAACATATTTATGTAGGCAATTATGTTTGTTGACATTTGTCATGGTTGGACACTGGCGCAATGCCAGCGTCCCCATGAAAATGCACCTTTTCTAAATAAATGCTGTGAGATGTTATTAGGAACAGAGCAGAGCAGGCCCAAGCTTAATAACAAAGGAAAAAAAAACTTTATTAAACTACTACTAATACAGAAAACACATAAACTAAATCCAGGATGAAGACCTTTTAAACCACCCCTCTTCTTCCCAATTCCAAAAACACTCAGCCATGAAACATCACCCGGGATTCTTGATCAAATCACCACCCTTCAGGTAATCTATACTCAAACTATCAAGGGAGAGAGAAGTCTCTCTTGTACCACAGACCCCCAGGAAACACAGCTGCCCCCCTGTGTTTCCCTGTCACACATGGCAACCGCCCGGAGAAAATCTGCCAGTGTGACACTCTCCATTCCATGTCACAGTGCTCTCACCACCGTGCATGGACAGACTGCTCATAGGGCTCCTTTAAGGATGCTTTGCCACGGACCTAAAGATATAACAGTTCAATTTCTCATCCTGGGACTACAGTCCCCCCCATTTTCCCCTGGGGCCGAGGGGTCCAAAAACAGGACTCATCTTCTTCCCGAAGACAGAGGGTATCACCATTCCCTCTTCAGCTTTCTTTGTTTCTCGCCATTCTTGTGCTGCTCGAAGCTGAAACAGGTCTCCTTGGGTCACTACTGCATCCCCCTAAAATGCAGTCTCTATTGCAGGAGAGTTTGGTTCAGTCCATGGCTAACAAGAAAAGTCTAGCCAAAGCTACTTCATCATCTCTTCCCACCTAAATATTTCTTCTTCTAACATCTCAGTTCCCGGACTATCTCTCTTCCACTACAAATCAAGGAGGAGTAATACTTTTAAAAAGCCCTCATTTCCTGGAAAGGGTTAAAAGTTCAGACTCCCTGGACGGCTGATATCTCAGTCCGGTGTTCCACCTCCCACGCTGGCCGTCCCCCCCCCGCCTTCTCCTTCTCCTCTGCCGGCAGATTTCCAGGTGCCGCCAGGCTCTCTGTCTCTTTCCCTCTTGGGTGGGGGGCGGGGGGGCAAAGGCATCTCCACTTCTCTCCACCCTTCCGTCCACAGGAGCTGGCTCGGTTCCAGACCTTCAGCCCCTCGGCCTACCTGGACAAGGCCGCGTGGCTTCCCCTCCCCCACCCAGCCCGAGGCCGGGCAGGGGAGGTCTGCACTCTCTGATGACCAGAACCAAAAGAGAGAGTTCTCCTGGGAGTTCTTGCTTTTAACCCCCTGTGTTCTCAGAGGCGTGTCCATACTTTCAGTGGTCACTCCAGGTGCCAATATCCAAACCTGACCACTGATTGGTTTGACCCAACTTCCTGGAAAAAATTCACTTCCATGTCAAACCACGACACATTGAATTTACAATTTATCCCTAGCTCTCTTGATTACTTCCTTGTTTCTATGTAACCAGAGTGAAATCTTTGACTCTAAAACCCAAAAAAAATTTAGATTTTTTAAGTAACTTTATAAAGTATTGGTAATAAAAACTTAGATGTGTTTATGAAGCAAAAAACTCAAAAAGGGAGAAATATACAGCTTCTGAATATGTAGCCACTGAATATGTGGTGCATGGAGGTGCCTAGTAAAAAATAATTAGATTTTTAAAATCATTTATTCTGAAAAAGAAGAAACACCAAAAGATCACTCATCCAGAGGATTGGTAAATTTGATTGCTCATCCAGGGGAAACTGGAAATGGTATTCTCAGCTGAAATAATAATAGTTTATCCATTAAATACTGTGTGAAATGATGTTAGACATGCAACTAAATGTAAGAAAAGAAGACTAGAAAAAGAATGTGAAAAGGAGTGTGTGGTTAAAAATAGCCAATGACAAACAAGCTTTGCAGCTCACGGGTTCAAGACAATGAGAAAGTCTAGCAAGTCTCCAATGTTTAAGAACAAATTATGTTGGATACAAATGGATTTATATTAGACAAATTAATATTAGACAAACATTGAATCCTAATTCAAAGATAAAATTATTATTAACATGATTGACCTATATATGAAAGAGGGTTTAGAACACATCAAGAAAATGAAAAAAAAAAAAATACAATAATTACCATGTTCAGTAATTATATATTATGCCAGAGGAATGTACTTTAGTTGTGCATCTAGGCTATAAGCAAAAGAAAACAGATTTTGGTCACAAGTCATATGGCAGACTGTCTCCTGTCCACTCTGCCAGGAGTTAATCCTCATATTAACATAATAACCATTGCCTGCAGCATTGCATTTTTCTCTGGGTGTCATGTCATGCTTTAACCCCAGCTTACAACTAAATAGCACACTGCTGCTCACTTATTTAGCCCTTGTATGATGTGGAAACAATCAGGAGAATAAAAGTGAGAAAACTCATGGGCTGAGATAAAGACAGTTTAATAGGTAAAGCAAAAGCTGCGTGTCCTAGCAAAGCAGGACGAAGATTTCATTCCCCACTTCCCATGGGCAGGCAGATGTTCAGCCATCCTCGAGGAAAGCAGGGCTCCATCATGCGTAATGATGACTTGTGAAGGCAAACATTTTGACTCCAAATCTGCCTCCCCCTCTTTCTTCTTCCCATGGCTTTATTTGCTGAACATGATCCCATTTGCTGTGCAATATCCCTTTGGTCGGTTGGGGTCAGTTGTCCTGCCCATGTCCCCTCTCAAGTCCTTGTGCACCCCCAGCCTTCCCACTGGCAGGGCAATATGAGAAGCAGAAAAGGCCTTGTCAATGTGTAAGCATTCAAGGGTAATAAAAACATCCCTGTGTAATCAACATTATTTTCAGGACAGCCCCATACTATCCACTATGGAGAAAGTTAACGCTATTTCATCCAAAACCAGCACTGCGTCCTCTGCAGGGAATACCCTGTAAAACTAGAAGATAGGTATTATTTTCCAGGTTTGGTGCAGTTTCATCTGTGGTAAGTACAACATTCATCCATGTGACATATATCAGGAATCAATTGCCTGTTCTTCAGACTTGTTTTTGAAAGATCAAGTGAGAGTGGTCCAAAACACATCTAATGGGTGTGCTGAGAACCTCAGCAGTGTGGGACATTTCAGTGTTCAGACATTCTTGTTTACTCTCTTTTGTTCAAAGGCTAATTAAGAAAGTCAGTTCATCACAAAAGTGACCATTTAAACAGAGATTAGAAGATTGAAGACATGTAAATACCATAGGTCAATAAATACATATGACAGCACTCCCATTCAAGGCGTCTTGGTTCTGAACAGTTTAAAAAGTAAACATTAATCTTCTGGAAAAAAATATGCCAATATCTCAACACACTGAATGGTAAGTTAGGAAATAGCAAGTGATTCTGTATGCATCTGTCACGACAGTGCACCCATTAATGGATTTATTTTAAGCATTCTATGTTAAAGGGGGAAAAAAGAAAAAAATAAGATCTCTAACAGTTGCTCTAAAATGTTGCATGCAGGTAGGAAACAACATTTTGTGCATATCCTTCAGATCTTTGAGTAACATAACTATATATTGATTTTACAGTTATAAAAGACTAATTGAAGTAGCAGTGCATGAAACAGGATATTGTGGACCCCTTAGAGGTCAATTGGACAATTAACTGTAAAATAACTGAGTGTTAAAATAAAAAGCTGTAAAAGTTGCTGTTACTGGGTGTCTGTATCATAACAGAAGATTTATTAGGATTTAGATAACAAAAATTTACTATGTGGAAAAAAGCCCCAAACAATCAAACCTACAGATGAGGCTCACTAGGGACAGAGTCTTGAGCTGACAGTGAATTCCAGACTTTGAGAGAGTATTACAAGCTGTTTAGAAGAAAGTTCTTTCATTTATCATTTGCAATGTAATGTTTGCAATTAAGAATCTAAGAGCTTTTGTCTGGCTGTATGTTAATTTTTTATGTTGCCTAAAATAACAATAAAACGTGAAGTGTATTTGTGAAAATTACTTGGCAATGTCCTTCCAAGGCACATAAAAGCATTCTTCACAGAGTAGTAATGACTTGCTGTGATACCTATTTTATATGTTCTGCATATATTTTACCTCTCTATCTCCTTAATGTTTCCTCAGAAAAGCATCTTCCAAACACAAATAGAATAAAGTGGTAATAACATTTTATATGAGTTCTTTGAAAGGCAGAAATGAACCAGTTTGTGACTTGGGTATCTCAAGATCCAGAAGGCCTGGGAGGTGTTACGTCACAGGAGATTCTGAGGTAAGAGCGACTTTGAGAACCGATTGACTGGAAAACACCTCAAAAGAAAGGCTATGAAGCTCCTGGTGGACATGGTTTTAGTTTGCTACTGAACATTAGTCAAAAATACATGTTTTTGCTGATTGTGTTCACTGTGTAGTCGATCACATTAGCAAAATCATAGCTTTCAGGCCAAGGAAAGTGATTATTACTCTTAGCTCAGTCCTTGGAGGGCCATATCTGGAGTAAACCATCCAGTTTTGTCCTCTAGTGAAAGAGCTGTATCAATAATCACAAAATAATTCAGTGGAGTACTATTACGATCAGCAGGGAGCTGGAACCTTGGTGAGACTAAGATAATAAGGTTTATTTAGCCTGCAGAAATGAAAGCAAAGGAGAAACCTAATTAGTCTTCTTCTCCTAAAAGAGGGTTTGTAGACAGTGGACCCAGACATTTGTCTGAAGTACAGATAAATAGGACAAGAAGCAACAGACAAAAGTTGCAAGAAAGAGAATTCCAGTTGGCTATAAAAAAAAATCTCTTTTTGTGAGGGTAATAAAATACAGTAACTGTAATACAGCCCAAAGAGGCTTTGGAGTCTCCATTCCTGAAGGTTTCCAGAAGTCATTTGAATATGACTTTGAACAGCCAAGCCTGATAAAATCTGTCCCTGCTTTGAGAGGTAGGTTGGAGTAAATTATCTCCAGAGACTCCTTCAACCTGAATTGTCCTGTGATTTCACCATTCTGTTCTATTTCTCTATAATGTTTACAAAATAAGCAAACTTCATTGGCAAGAGGTTTCTGTGCATTTTCACTAACACTGTTCTCATTATTAGCACTCTGTATTTAAAATTGTATTTAAGTTCTTAAATTTTGAGAGGTATATTTAATTTCCATCACATTTTGCATAAAACAGACACAATGGACTCAGTGCTAAAAAAAGGCAATCTCAGACTTACTGGAAGTGTCATGGGGTAGTAGCCCACTAACAAGCAAACACCACGCAATCTCCCTGCAGGATTTGATCTCTTTATCCATTCAGAGAGAAACCTGGAAGCTGATGGCTTGTAATGACAAGCAAAGAGAATACTTAAGAAACATGTTTTTCATTAGGTTAAACTGAAAAATACTTTATTTGACACTTTACTCACTAACTTTCTCTGCTTCTCTAATTTACCACCACAATAACAAATGAAGTTCCTTATAGTTTTGCAATTTGCAGATTGTTAAGATTATGGTGATTTATTTTTGTTTTAAAGCAAACATCTGATATGCCAGGGTAATGTTTTCTATTCAAGAGCAATAAAATGCCATAGAATATTTTTTAGCTTGATTAAATTAGATAAAAGCCTCTAAATACTTGCAGGGAAAACTTTCTGACAAGTCAGGGAAAGAAATCATGAAGAAAGAACTGCTCCTCATTACATCACTGACTATTTCTAGGAGTCATGAAAGGGAATTACACCACACCATATCAAGAATTACCAAATCCAAGAAGTATTTTCATTTTCCTGAATCTCACCCTCCAAAATTTTCTTTCCATTTTCATTTGTTTCATTCATCCAGATTGAAATCCGTTGAAATTCATCCAGAAGGGTACTGAAATACTAATGTAATGAAATAGGGATTTAAAGTTCACTTAATTTTCATCATATTAGTCTTTTATGAATTCTTGAGTTACTACAAGGAAACTTTATCAGTAGAGTGTACTCTACTAATATGTGGTTTCTACTTTCTATGATACTAAAGTTCTTTTCTGAATGTTCTTAACATGCATAAACATATTAATACAATAGAAATTAAGATAACCATTTTATCAATTGAATACTTTAAAATATGCAGCCTTGTGCCTTGGAAACAGAGTAATTCTCAGTCGCTTTATGCTGAAATTGTTACATTTAAGATATATTAATAGAAGGAAAAACAAATAATGACTGCGGCGTTGTGCTCTTTCTCCCAGGTCCAGAGCAGCTGCGGCGCCCTTCAGCGCTGCCTCCCCCTAGATGCCCGGGTCCGCTGCTTCTCTCCCGTGTGCCACTGCTGCTGGCACGCCGGTCGGGGTCTGCCGGGTTCGGTCGCCCACGCGAGGGTCCGAGGCAAAGAGGGAAGGAATGTCCAAATCACCCATGAGGAAGGCGGGAAGGCTTTATTGTTGCTGAGAGCTGCAGTGAGGGGGTAGCGACCCACGCTTCCCACTCCACGTGGGGGAAATGGCGCCGGGACCCGGGAAGGAGCGGGATGATATAGGGGGTATGATAGGGAGGGCAGACGCCGCCCTCCCAATCCGTGCAGGTGCTGCGGTGATGACGTAGGACAGCAACCAACCAGAGAACCGCAGGGGCGGACACCGAGCCTCGGGCTGAGTGGGATTGTGGGGATGGGGCGGCGGACACGGGGTTCCTGGGGCCGACAGGGGAGTGGTCACAGGAGCGGCAGACGGGAAAGCCCAACGGCAGGCAGCCTGGGGCTAGATACCACAGGGGGGGAACAAAACGGGGGAAGCACAGGGGTACACAAGACTCGGCTAGCTAACACAAATAAGAACCCCTAAAACCCAATCCCAGGATGCAGTAAATGACATCAATTTTTGGGTCATGATAATTGCCTGCATCATGTTATCTGTAACATGGGTGAATCCACCTTGGAAGTGCTAAGAAGAACTCTGATGTAAAGAATAGCATCAGCATGAAAAAATAGGAAATCAGAATTCATCTTGTTATTTATGTGGAAGTGTTGTGTAAGAGAGTAATTTTTAAACTTTCAGAGATAAAACTAGAGAATGTGGCTCTTCATTCTGCAGTGATCTCTGAGCATTTTGTCAGAGGAAAAAAAATAAAGCTCAAATTAAAAAAGCTAAGAAAAAGTTGATCTTACTTCTTACAGGGTTTAGACAGTTTTTCACTACTTTTCTTTGTAATATTAGGTTGTATTCTGCTATTAAAATCATAAGAGTATGACTGTACTGGCAATTTAGAATGGAATGAATGTTTTTTTTACATAATTAACATATTTACCTCCCCAGCACTAACTCCACCCTGAAAGAGACAGCAGGAGTTCAGCATCTATTGCTTTGGCCATGAGTTCCATAATTACAATGGAAGTTTGCTGGTATAAAAACAGTAAAATGAAGTTGTATAAAAATAATATTTTGGATGTTTTGTGGGATGAACTTTGATCTGAAAGGTAAATTCTTCATCCTACTACTACATTTAAGACATGTCAGATATCTACCACATTTCTAATTTTCTCTGTAAAAAATAACATAGATTATAATCTTGATTTATTTCCAAAATGCAAAGGAGTCAGGTTAGATTTATTATATAGAGTTTAGTTTGATTTTGTAGTTATTCTTTTTAAGATAATTTATTTTACAAGTGCGAAACTTGTACCAAATCTCACTACCCACCTGGGAGGTATTTTTTACCATATTGATCTTCCAAATGGACAAACTCTGATGTATAGAGATGTTAATGTTGGCATTTCCACAAGATCATGCAGACAGAGCAACCTGCTCTGAAAGGGCACAGCATATTCATGGTCCCTATGGGTGTTTTCAAAACAACATTTTCCAAAATACCAAGTTCCTGGAGTCCTGGAGCACTAAAGAGAAGCACTGTGTATTTATGGGTTTTGCAAATAATAATTACATGGACAAATTATGTCAGTGATTAATTAATACAATTAATCCTTCCGACGTTGAATTTTTCCTGGTGAAATAAAATTACACTGCAAGTCAGACTAATACTGAGGGTTAAATTTGCTGCTAGTGAAAATGTATAAAGACAAAGGCTTCTCCAGCTCCCCACCAGATGAATAATGCTTATGTTACTTCCCTCCCCCACCCCAGAGCCAGGTCCTCTGGGTGACCAACTCCTGCACAGTGGAAATGAGAGTGAGACTCGTGGTTCCTGTGCAGTGCATGAAGCCTAATGGAAGACAGGCAGGCAGCCTTGGAGGCTGAAGAAAGACTGAAGTTTCTGAGAGGTAACTGAGACTCCCTGGGGAGGGAAAAAATGAGAAAAAGAGCAGGAGCCATGGTGTATTGAAAATGGACAAATGAACAACACAGAAGAAGCATCTACAGGTGGGGCATGAGAGGCCAGAGACAGTAAAGAAAAAAATTCTGTCAAATCTGGGACATTTGGTCAATTTCTATTAGGTGAGAAATCGACAAAATGTCCTAGATTTGACACAACAAGTTGCTGGGGATTAAAGGAAAAATGTGTATGCTAGGCAAGGGAAAAAAGACAGGATTTGTTTCAGGGGTTCTGGAGCCAGGTAAGATTCTCCTTCACAGGCTCAAGTTTATCTTCTCCTTGATTTTACTTGCTTTTACTTCTAACAAGTTCTTTCTTTGGCAAATATAAACAGCAAAGTTAATATGATTGATGTGAACAATTAGTTTATTAACGTGCATTTGTTACTACTTAATGTCTTAAATATCATTACAACTTTGGATGGTGAGCTTAGTGTATTGATTCCTTCTCTGAGGGTATTTTGCTAACAAATCTCACTCATCTCACACACTGGAGGTATTTTCAATATGGAAAAAACTTATTTCTACTAAATGTCAAGGGGAAAAAATTCAATTGTAGGGTTTTTTTTCCATAAAAATACTATGCAGTATTTTACATCCCAGTACAGATGTTATGCAAAAATATTTGTTTACATTACTATGCAAAGTTTTTTAACATATAGATGGTAGGAATGCATTTTGGTTAATGTTTGGCTAAATACTGTGAGTTTTTCATTTCCTCACAAGACTTAACATTTGTACATCCTGCTTCTTATTCTTGATGGAGTAAGTAGAGTTTTGGAATTAGAAGTACTAATTAGAGTACTGATTCCCTCATATTTCCCTGAAAAGCCACACACTATAACGTGTGCTGAGCAGCTGTGCATAAGGAAAAGAGTGACCATGATTACATGAAAGTAAATTTTTGGAACCTTCAAGATGTACTGCTTCTTAATGGTAAACAAATACTCCAGAAATGTTTTAGATAAATGGCTTTACCAATCTGAGACTTTCTAATTCTGTAAGAACTTAAGGGGAGCATACCCCATGCAGCATGGTGGAATGCCCTTCTCAAAAATTAAGACATGATGAGTAGGTACCACAGTAAAAGCAAAAGATAGGAAGTCCGTCAGGTCAAATGATAATCTAAACAATGCATACTCTGGGAGCCATATCTCACAAAAAGACAATAGATTTCTATTTTTCAGAGCCCCTATGGCTTTTGAAAATTAGACTTTTAAAGTTGAGTAAATAGTTTTAAATTATTAAATTACTCAGTATATAATCACTCAATAAATAATCACTATTTCTGCTTTCAGTGCAGTTGCATGCAGGTCAGTATTTTCTTGAAAATATTCATCATTTTAATTGATTCAATTAATTGTTTTCTATTGTTGTTGGTATTTTTTTTCTCTGTGGTTGAACACAAAATTCTCCTACAAATACGCAAGATAAAAATCTGAAATTGGATCTACCAAGAGCTTTTGGTTATTCAAAAATAATGTGAAGACACATATGTGCACAGATATTAATGGTTCTTAATTCTCTTTTTTTTCTAGATGATGGTCAAGCTAATGTTTTTCAAAAGCTTATGGATGACCTAGTACTTTGTCACCTGGGGGGGAAAGGGGAAGAGTGTAGCAAATTAATCAGCAAGCTGTACTGGTTTGATACAGACTCTGTTTAATTTACTGACACAAATTCATACAAATCCAATGTAACTGTGTAATTCCACAATGTAGTATGTCCTAAGATCCATCTTGGGCTCCAAAGATGTCATTTAATCAAAGCTCTATGAGGATATAAGAAAATGTGCATGGAGAAAGGAAATCAGGCTCAGGGGTGCATCATTAGAGGAACTAAACTGCAGATTAAAGGATGTGATTATTTCAATTTAATTTACAATTGTTAGGCTACAGTGGAAAGCTATATCCAGTTTTGATGATACAGTTGAAGAGATAAACTAATAAGTTGGATAGAATGCAGCAAAGGGTCACCAAGACGATGAAGGGGTTAGAGGACCTTACATATGAAGAATGGTGGAAGAAATTTGGTTTGTTCACCATAGAGATGTCTCAAGAGGAATCTAATTACAGCTTTCAGTGCTTTGTAGAGAAGCCAGATGTATTCTCTTCACAAGGACACACATTGGAATGATAAGTAACAGGCAGAAGTTGTTTCGGGGAAATTCTGTATTGATATTTTAATAGACCTCACCATGAAAACAGGTGAACATTGAAATAGATTTTCCAAAGAATACATAATATCTCCCTCACTGGATATTTTCAAGACCCCATTTTACAGGGTCCTGGTTAACCTCATTTGAAGCCAGGCGTTCAAGAGAAGGTTCAACCAGATTATCTCCAGGAGTTCCTTCTAAATTAGGCTTTTCCATTATTCCATTATAACATTGTGACTTAAATATGTAATATCTTATCCAAATAAAATTCTGCTACCTTACCATTTCAATTGATCACATTACCATGAAACCAGTGCCATTTTTGGGACAAAGCACATTTTTCTGCCTTAGCTATCATCATCTAGCTTTGGAAATTATGTTAATGATAAAAATGTGTTCACAGCAACATAAACCAATTTTATGTTACTACACTTTGTCTGATATTCTTGCATTTCAAGCTTCTAAACACCGCATGCCCAGAACCAGTGAACAAAAATGTAGAGAAAGCTTATTGTTGACACTTCTAAACACTTTTGTCCAAGTTAACACAAAAGCTGCAAAGGGTTTAAAATGTGGTTAAAAAACAGTATACAACCAACATTAACAGACAGTTGGTTGCTGTAGTATCTAATGTTGTGTTGTGAACATTAAGAAGGTCTCTAACTAGTCTGTGAACATCCAGTCATGGATTCATAAACTTTAAGGACAGGTGGCATCAAAGGAGGCTGTTAATCTCATCTCTTTGCAAATAACTTGGCCCCCACGAACACAGCTCTACGGTGATATAATTCTTCTGAACAGTTACATGGAGGAAGATAAGATGATATGCCTTCACTAGTAATCCTGTTTCATGTTTGGTTTCTACGAATGCATATCCGAGGGAAATTTGTTTAGTTTAGGAGTGTCAGGGCTATAAAATTACACAGGTGAAATCTGGCCTTTGAGCAGCTAAGCACTAATTGCCAAATCAAATAATTGCTAAAATTCACAGTGAAGTTTAATTTTCTCCCTAAATTTGGACCATTAGTATAGGAAAATATTGAAGCCTGAAACTTGTGACACAGGCAGAGTGTAAATATTCTCCATTCACACATCTGGAAACAGGGATAGGAGAGAGGACTTGCCTGTCATGGAAGTGTTGCAGTGCATTCAAAGAAGTTTCCCTTATTATAAAATGACATTTTTGAAATCCTAACTGTAGCAGAAATATCATCCTAATCCCATACATAGTGTCAGACCAGAAAGTAAATCACTTTCATCATATGTAGGATTCACCTGCATACAAATTCAGTAGATTTGCTTTTTGCAAACTATATTCTGGGAAAGGTTTCTCCAGATTGAGTGAAAGTAAATAAGAATTCTGACATGAATTTATCACTAAAGATACTCCATCTAGTTCAGCTGTCTGATCACAACAGAAATGCTAGGAAACTCAAATGACTTCTGGTAATCTCTTTGGAAATACACAAATATTTAATGAATATTCCTTTTCCTTCCCAATACACACAGCTTATTTTTGTAACTTTTTTTCAAAACAGACATGGGACTCTAAAAAGTAGTTCACCAGCTTTGGAGAAAATTCACTGTGCAAGTAATAGATACTGGAGAAAATCTGCTCAAGATATCATCAGACCTCTTGGTTTTCCTCAGAATCACAAAGGTCTGCTGGAAAACAGGTATCTGGACTCTGATCAAAATCCCACAGTGCAAAAATTCAATTGCTCTATTATAGGCAGGTTACAAGTCCAACTATCCAATCAAAGCCTTTGGAGCCTGACAATGCAGTCATGCTTTAGACACACCTGCCTGTTGCAACTGAAATGATGTGCTTCAAGAAACAGGACCCTTCAGACTAACCAGCTTCAGAAAAAAATTGCATATTTTCAATTGCTTTTCAGAATCAGAGAATATGCTGAGTTCGAAGGGATCCACAACAGTCATTTAATCCAACTCCCATCCCAGCTCAGGACCATCCCCAAGAGTCACACCATGTGCCTGAGAGCATTGTCCAAATGCTTATGAACTGTCAGGCTTGTTGCTGTGACCACTTCCTTGGGGAGCCTGTTCCAGCGCTCAACCACACAATGGGTGAAAAACCTTTTTCCAGTATCCAGCCTAAACCTTCCCTGACACAAATTCAGGCCGCTCCCTCAGGCCCTGTCACTGGTCAACAGAGAAAAGAGATCAGTGTCTGTCCCTCCTCTTCCCCTCATGAGAAAGTTGCAGACTGCAATGAGGTCTCCCCTCTGTCTCCTTCAGGCTGAACCAACCAAGTGACCTCAGCTGCTCCTCATTTGGCTTCCTCTCAAGGCCCTCCTCTAAAAGCTTAGTATCTTTCTTACACTGCAGTGACCAAAACTACACACAATATTCAAGACAGAAGACCAAAGATCAGATATTGCATTTCGCTCAGGAATTAACATATAAAGGGTTTTCCACTTTCCACTTAGACCATTATTTCAGGTTTCTGCAAGAACTTCTGTAAGATGAACAGGACAGGGAAAAAAAAGCTAAATGTTGGTCATTTCAGAGGCAATAATTCTAATTTAAAAAGTCTTTAGATAGCAGCCAATTAACAAAGCTGTTGCAGCGGTACTGCACAAGGAGTTTGTGTTAGAAACTACCCTCTGATACTCCTTCAAGTCCTTTATTCCTGACAGTATGTAAGTCTACCTCCAATTTCTCCACAGCTTACTTAAAATACATGTAGTTATTAGGGTGCTATCAGGGATTTAGCTGTTTCACATCAATTTTCATCCACCTCCAAATGCACACTTGCCAGCCATGGTATTGCCAGGAGCCTACATTAGAACTGCAGACAGGTGGCAATGGCAGAATCTGTCTATACCTACATCAGGCACATGTTGGTTTGGCCACCAGACATTTATCTTAATGGATCTAACTTTGTTTTTATCAGGGCATGCAGGCCCGCAGCTTCTTTTCTGTTTTCAGATGAAGATTGTTAGACAATTAAAACAAAAAACTTCTGTTGCTTTAGAAAAGCACCAGATACAAAGACCTGGGACAGGGCAACAAAAACTGACAAGAGTGCAGTTAGAGTAGTTACTTTGTCCAAGTGCTTAAAACAGAGTCACTTCTAAGTAGCTGCTTGAACTTAAGCTTATAGGTGTAAAAGTCAGCTATTCTCTGCTCTGATCTAGTAAAACTCCTCACATTTCATAAGACAGCATAAAATTTAAAGTCCATTATCCCAGTTCTCATCTCCCTATCTTGGAGAACCAAATGTATTTTTATTTAAAATAAAGCCCTTTTTATTATATTGTGACTACCTGGTTTCTGAAGATATTTATAATTGAATTATAAATCATCTGATTTGGTATGCTTAGCTTCTTTTTGCTCTCATTTACCTGACAGCTGTAATGCTCATGACACACCTTATACTTGAATATTTTGCCATTCATGGACACATACAGTTATTGTTTAAGGAAAGTCTAAATTGCACAATAAAGAAATATATATCGGAAAAATATTTTATTAACAATGTGGTATCATAATGTATGGTATGGTAAAGTTCATTACAGGTTTTCTTTTAAATTTTATCATAGAATTATTTTTAAAATGCTTCTCATTCATTTTTTTATTATCTGCATAGCATGTACCTCCTAAACTTATCAGTTAAAATTTATCCTTACTGTAAAGCTATTGAGGTCAGTGGAGTTTTACCCAGGATTCATTTGTTCCATTCAAACTTGTTATGTAGAGTGTAGTTCAAGGTTGCTATGGTTATTTGAGACAGTAGTGTTTTGAATAGAATTTCTTATTTTATATGAAAGGCTTTTCCATGTGCTCAAACTAAAGGGAAATAAACAGTTTGTTCTCTTTATTAATAGATCATGTTCCAGGATCTCTTTCAGTTTAAGACATTTTAGTTTAACATATACTTCTTATATTTAGTATATTTTTTGCATGCAAATAAACCTTGAAGAAGATTGTTTAAATAGATTTCCATGATGCTGCCTTAGATAAAATTCTTCTCATCTTTTATGGCTAAGAATTCAGAATTGACTGCCTATATTTTTCTGTTTCTTTTGGACTGTTATCATATTTTAATTTTGCTGGCTCCTGCAGAGCTGAACTCTCTTTTATTGTTTCTCACACAGATAAATGAAACAATAATGAATAGTAAATGGTAACACATTTGCTGCCTGATTTAGTAAAGTCTCATTTTTTTTTTTTTGTCCCCAGTGACATAAGGTGCTTTTGCACAGAAAGACATGTAATTTGGCCTGGTTAGTTATGGGGTAAGACATGAACTCATTTGTTACTAAATTGCATCTCAGGAGCCAGATCAGAGAGCTCTGGTAACATAATTATTGCATCACGTATAACATCAAATTCCTTCACAGTACATTAAAACCAGTATCACTTAATGTTTTCTCAGAGCAGGCACTGTTCTGAGTAGATAGATTTCAGATGCTTAAGAGGGGATGAAGGAGCCAATTTCTCTACAAGAGGATAAATAAGCAGAATGAAGCATGTGTTAAATATCCTCATTTGAGGAATCAGAGACAGAGAATGTCTTGGGTTGGAAGGGACTTTAAGATCATCCAGTTCCAACCCCCTTGCCATGGGCAGGGTCACTTTCCACCAGACCAGGTTACTCAGAACCCCATCCTAACTGGTGCTAAACACTTCCAGGGATGGGACATCCACAACTTCTCTGAGCAACCAGTTCCAATGCCTCACCATCCTCATAGTAAAGAATTTCTTCCTAATAGTTGTATCTAAATCTACCTTCTTTCAGTTCGAAATCATTATCCTTTGTCCTGTCACTGCATGTCCTTGTCAAAAACCTGCTTTCTTATAAGCCCTGTTAAGGTACAGGGAGGTGCTATAAGGTTACCCCAAAGCCTTCTTTTCTCCAGGCTGAACAGCCCTAACTATCTCAGCCTTTCCTCACAGAAGAGGTGCTCCAGCCCTCTGATCATCTTCATGGCTTTCCTTTGGACTCGCGTCAGCAGGCCCACCTCCTTCCTGTGCTGAAGGCTCCAATCAGACACAGTATTCAGGTGGGGTAGATCCTGCCTCGTCCTGCTGCCAGACTTCTCTTGATGCAGCCTAGGACATTGCTCAGTTTCTGCATTACAAGCACATCTTGCCATCTCATGCTCCATGTGCCTCAGTACAGCTTCTAGGAAGATCTGTCCCATTATCTTCCCAGGCACAGAGATGCAGTCAACACATTGATAGTTTCAAGGGTCCTCCTTACTACTCTTTTTAGAAATGGGTGCAATATTTTTCCTTTTTCCAATCTACATGGACTCTACCCAATTGCTATGGATTTTCAAATATAATAGAAAATGTCTTGCAACTGCATCAGACAATTCCCTCAAGATTCTGGGATATATCACACCCAGACCCATGGACTTATGTTATTCATGTTCCTAAAGGTGGTAAGGAAACACTGCAGATTTCAGTCTTGAAGAAGAATCCAGATGTGAGTTACTGGTCTTGCAAGAAAAGATGCAAAAAGATGTATAAAGATGTAAAAGACGTATCTGTAAAAAGATGACATACTTGTAAAACTTCATAAAAATACATCCTCTGGGGTACTTGAATGGAAGCAGTAAAACCTTGGGTCTCTATTCAGAAGTACTCCAAAAATTGATGAAAATTATATGGTTTATATACATATACTACCATATACAAGGAATATAGACAAGACACTAGCTCCTCTTCCACAGCAGAAAGATAATTAATTATGAGACAATATATAATAATACATTATAATCATACAAGAGAATTATACTAATTATAATAAGGCAATATATATTTAAATATACCTTAAAGTCAGTGCTGTTTTCAATGACATTTCCTCTATTTTACTTCTGTGCTAGTGACGTGCTTCCTACAAACCACTGCTCTTTCTTCTTTCCCTAAAACTTTGATATCTTCCATGGAGCAAACCCAAGACTATGTGAATTATCTGCTTAGCTCTCTTTGAACTTGCTCTGGAGCTGCAGCAACTGGTCATCATTTATGGAGGCCTGTTATTTGAAGATCTGGTAGTGACCCATTGTGTCTTGCAAGCATGCAATGATGTTCAGGAGGTGCAATGATGCACAGTTTGTTCCTTTCCTTCTCCCTCTTGACTGACAGTCAGGCAGCAACTCAGATGAAAAAGCGACATTTGGGGTACAATAAATTTCTCTACCCCACATACCTTGAGTGGAGGTGGAGAAAGACTAAAAAATTACCCTAGGCTTGCTTTCACATTTTAGCTAGCACAGGCAGTGTGGTCTCATTGGCACCTGGCAATGCAGGCTGAGTAATGCGTGGCTCTGGCAAAGGGTTGCATCAGAGTAAAAGCAGGAAAAAAATTGCAGTTCTTGGAAGAGAAACTTTCTTTCCAGCTTATGCCAAGGCAGTTCAGCTGTGTGCCACCCAAAGGCTTGTGACACTTGGTATGCCAAGTGGCTTGCCACTTTTACCTGTGCAATTAGCTGTGCTGACAGCAAGCTCAGCTGAAAGACTTGGCTCATGCTTGATAGGGTTGCCTAAGTACAGACACAACAAAAATGAAAAAGCTTCCTTGGCTGTGGACACTGATATCCTGAAACTTCTGCAGAAAGCAAGGACTTTCCATTACAGGTAGCCTAAGACAGTCTCTCTTCTCTTATGCTACATTATAATCTGGTAGCTTTACATTGAATCACTTTCAGTTGTACTTAGAACACTTGTTATACGTTTAAAAGTTTATCTGCTCACAAATTTAATAAAAACTATGTTCTTTAAAATAGAATTGAGTGAATATTAAATCCTTATTCCTGGAAAATATGGTTGCTCATTAAATTTGACAGTCATTGCTTATGTGGTAAATGCTGTCAGTGCCAAGAATCCTTTGGCAGTTTCTGCCAGCTACGGGTCCATTATTTTAATTGCCTTTAACCTATAATCAATATTTGCTGCTTTCAATACAACTAGATGCATAGCTAAGCGATATGGAGGAGAAATATGTAGTCTATTCCACCTTATATTCTGCTTTAATGTGTATGAGATGCAGCACAATGCATCATCACAATAATCATTCCATCATCAAAACTATTCCAGATTCTTAGGCAATATGTCAAAGAGGAAACCAAGCATTTTTCTCTTATGCCAAAAAACTTGATGTGCATTTTTAGGTCAAATTCTGTTGCATCATTGTAAACTTATAATTGGTGAATTGGTTAATTGGTAGCTAGAGACATTTAAGTTATTTGCAAATAATAATGGAATACTGCACATGGGATTGGATTTCTTTCATTAACTGTTGTAAAACTACACATGTCCATAACAGAGTTCCAGAGGAGTTACTGAAACCTAAAATGTGTATAAAGGCAGCTTTTCTCTATTCTGGAGATCAACTATTAGATGCTGTATCTGACAACTGATAAAATGAAAGACTGGATAATACCATGCATTTAGAGAATGGCATGCCTTGTGGGAGTCATTCTTAGTGCATCAAAGTAATCACACCTTCAGTTACATTATTTTGCATTCCTGATGGTTATTTATTTTTCTTTTTATTTCCTAATTTTTTTTCTTTTTAAAAAATAAAGGAGCTAAAAATTAATACGGAAAATAAGTAGATAGTTTTGATCCAATATGTACAATAATCTTTCTACCAGTTATATTTGAAAGGTGTGACTTGAAATTTTGAATTATCAACCCATCCTTAGCCAAGCATAACTTGCATACAGCCAAGCATAAACTTCTATACAGATTATGTCTAAATATGACATTTAGATCAGGCCCATTCATCTCCTGAATTGTGATCTATGCTCTTAGCTCAGTTGGTCAGAGCATGGTGCTAATGGTGCTAATAACACCAAAGCTGTGGGCTCAATCCCTGTATGGGCTATTTACATAAGAGTTGGACTTCATGACCTTTGTGGGACCCTCCACCCCAGAATATTCTGTGAATCTGTGAATCTGTAGGCTCTTGCTACTGAAAGGAAATAGTTATTGGTAAAGTCTCAACTTCATCACAATTAGAATAAGCAATCCAATTGACTTCATTTGGGGTAGAATTTCATCCTTAAAGTCCAGACTGTTTCTTTAGAGAAATTGCATAAGCAGTGCACAATTTAGACTAGTTTCATGCATAGAACACTGTAGAAGCACATTAAATTTCTCAGTGCTTAATTGCATTGTGGAAAAGAGGCTAGTTAGGTAAGTAAATACATAAATCTGTTTAGATGGCAGGAAGGGAAAAGACAAATCAAAGACACAGAGGCACAGACACAGAAAAGATTAATTTGTGTTCATGTCATTTCCATTAATAAGGAATTACTATTACTAGGTTTTCCTCTTTAAATTTCTCAAAAGTAAGCATAACCTTTTTTTCATAACCTTTTGCTCTCTATGTACACTGTGAGCTTGCAAGCACACACAGTCCACTGCCTCCTGCTTGCTCTCCAGCCTGGCACAGGTATCTCTGTTCTCAGCTGACACAATATTGCTGTTTGGCCAGCTGGCAGAGCACATTTCTACATGGGACCACAGACCCCCATGGGACCCTGAGCCCATCTTTAAACTGTAGCCACACTAGTAAGCCAACTCAATAATTTATGTTTATTAATAATGCATCTCATTGAATCATTACTCCTTTAAATTTTAAAACAATTGGTTTAGTATTTTTAATATTTATGTGCCATCAATGAATGACTCTCTTATTTATCTCTATGTATGTCTCTACAGACATACTTGGATCATAATAACAAAGATGCTGGCTCTTAGTGGAGAAGAACAAGATTCTGAGGAGAGGTCAGACTGGTAATTAGGTGGAAGAAAAGAGGGTGGAATAGAGCTGCACATAATCATTGTAAAAGCCAGAATTTGCAAAATGAAAGGAGATACTTCCTCCTGTTGATATCAACTCCCCATGCCAATATCAGTGCAGTTCCTCAAACTGTGAAAAGCTAAGATATCTGTAAGATGAGCAAATTAGATTTGTTATGTTATAACATTATGCAAAAGGTAATGACAATAATACATCTAGTCAGCAGCTGGCTGAACTGCAACACTTATGAACTCTTCTTACAAACACCACATGAGTTACAAAGCCATTATATCTACAGGAGCACACCATAAGACACTATGAGTCATGTATTTTAAACAGTGCAACTCATAAATTATCCATATGACAACCGAAGCTCTTAGCTGCTATACCATAGCTAATACAAACAGCTGCTTTCTCTAAGGTAATAGTGGTTTTTAATTCTACCCCTTGGTGACACTTTTTAGATCCAGTAAAACAATCTTTTGCACAAGCCCAGTGCATGAAAACAAAGGACCAAGTGGTTGTAGAGCAGACACATACGCTGAAAATGTCACATACAGGAAACTCACAGCCAACTACCCTGCAATTGAAGCTTCTGGAAAGCAGTATGTATATCCCAAAACTTTCTCTCAGCAGCTCTGGACAAAGATTGACAAACCTAAAAATGCACCCTGTTTGAAATCTGTCTGTTTTACCTATTAAGAAAATAAATTCTAATTTTCCAGAAGTATAACTGATTATTAAAGATATGAAGGATAATAGACAAATATTGGACTATATGCCAAGGATAGCATGTGCAAATACTTCAGGAAGAATTTAGACCCAGTATAAGTGCTTTTAACAATCGAACTACAGGTTGCAAGTTTCTACCTCAGCCTGAAAGCCTATATATAATGATTTATAATAATTTTTGTGAGTCCAGCATTTTTTAGTCTCCCTATCACAATTCCTCAGTTCAAGCTTGTCCTCCAATTCATGTATCTGTAGCATCCAACTCAGCATCCAATCTGTAAATCATAAAAAACATCCTTCCCAAAATGCTGTAAGACCTAGCCCTGAAAGAACATTACAGTACAATAATCTTTGTACTCATAAACCCCAAATGTGACAGAGCAGCTCTCACACCAAGCTATTTTTTTCCTGCCTTACGCTATTGAGGCACATGTCTGATGAACAGTCATGACTCCTACATTCTAAAATTTGCTCTATTTCCTTGTGCCAAGTTTTTAGTTTAAAGTTTATCTATTTCCTTAGATTCTGTAAGGGGAAAAAAAATAAAGTTTTGTTTAGCTAGGCAGAGCTCAGTATTTTGTAGTTACCATACTTATGCATTTTTCTCTTCAGGTTAAACTTCATTTCTTTATTAAAAACCCAAAGCAACAACAACAACAACAACAAACAACAAACAAACAAGCAAAAACAAACAACAAAGAAACAAAAACAAACAAAATCAACAAAAAACCCACACAAAATAACCCACCAAAAACCCCCACACCAAACAAACAAACCTGTTAAAAACTTGCTTAGAATGTTTCAGTTAGCTGACAAAGCCTAAGATTTTACAGTAACCTTATAATGTTTGTCTTCCTAAAAACTCTGCTCAAATGCTCTTTTACCTATCAATATGCTTTTAAAAGACAAGTTGTTTAAGCCTGGTCCAAACAACTTTTTATAATTATCTAGGTAGATCATTCTGAATGTGTGAGCCTGTGCCTCTGGCCTGCTGCTTTTAGAACACTTTAAGAGCACAATATCTGATGGTGCAGTAAGTCTGTGGGGAGAAAAGGATTCAGGAATGGCATTTGGACATTCAACAGACTTCCAGCTGAGACCGACTGCAGCTCTCTGGGAGCCTTATGATAGCAGCTTTCAGAGCCACAGAATACATTTGATCATCGGCTTTTATTTGTATAAAAATGTTAAAGGTATTTGAAACAGTTGTTTAATATATTTGAATATATGACTAGGGAGTTTTTTTGTTATTTCCCAGGAATAATGACAACTGTTTTACTCAATGCACAGATCTCAGTGGAGCAAGGGGTTGTAAATCAGTTTAGAGGCTGAATAGATATCATAAAGCACAGAACTCCCACTCAGCTAATTACTAAATCGCAGTAGATCTTGAACTTTGAATTAAATTTAAGGTTGTGCTATCTAATAAGTGTCCATATTATTATATATTTATAATCTGCAGTGTCGTGGTTTGACATAGAAGTGAAGTTTTTCCAGGAAGTTGGGTCAAACCAATCAGTGGTCAGGTTTGGATATTGGCACCTGGAGTGACCACTGAAAGTATGGACACGCCTCCGAGAACACAGGGGGTTAAAAGCAAGAACTCCCAAGGGAACTGTCTCTTTGGTTCCAGTCATCAGAGAGTGCAGACTCTCCCCTGCCCAGCCTTAGGCTGGGTGGGGGAGGGGAAGCCACGCAGCCTTGTCCAGGCAGGCCGAGGGGCTGAAGGTCTGGAACTGAGCCAGCTCCTGTGGACGGAAGGGTGGAGAGAAGCGGAGATGCCTTTGTCCCCCCACCCCCCGCCAAGAGGGAAAGAGACAGAGAGCCTGGCGGCACCTGGAAATTTGCCAGCAGAGGAGAAAGAGAAAGGGGCGGGGATGATGCCCAGCATGGGAGACGGGATGCTGGACCGAGATATCAGCTGTCCAGGGAGTCTGAACTTTTAACCCTTTCCGGGAAATGAGGGCTTTGTAAAATATTACTCCTCCTTGATTTGGAGTGGAAGAGAGATAGTCCGGGACCTGAGATGTTAGAAGAAGAAATATTTAGGTGGGAGGAGATGATGAAGTAGCTTTTGGCTGGACTTTTCTTGTTAGCCATGGACTGAACCAAAATCTCCTGCAATAGAGACTGCATTTTAGGGGGATGCAGTGGTGACCCAAGGAGACCTGCTTCAGCTTCTAAAAGCACAGGAATGGCAAGAACAGAAGAAAGTTGAGGAGGGAATGGTGATGCCCTCTGTCTTCGGGAAAGAAGATGATTTTCTGTTCTTGGACCCTCGGCCCCAGGGGAAAATGGGGGGGACTGTAGTCCCAGGATGAGAAGCTGAACTGTTGTATCTTTGGGTCCGTGGCAAAGCATCCTTAAAGGAGCCCTATGAGCAGTCTGTCCATGCACGGTGGTGAGAGCACTGTGACATGGAAAGGAGAGTGTCACACTGGCAGATTTTCTCCGGGCGGTTGCCATGTGTGACAGGGAAACACAGGAGGTGGCAACTGTGTTTCCTGGGGGGTCTGTGGTGCAAGAGAGACTTCTCTCTCCCTTGATAGCTTGAGAATTGATTATCTGAAGGGTGGTAATTTGATCAGGAATCCCGGGTGATGTTTCATGGTGGGTGTTTTAGGAATTGGGAGGAGGAGGGGTGTTTTAAAAGGTCTTCATCCTGGATTTAGTTTATGTGTTTTTCTGTAGTAGTAGTTTAATAAAGTTTTTTTTTCTTTGTTATTAAGCTTGGGCCTGCTCTGCTCTGTTCCTGATAACATCTCACAGCATTTATTTGGGGAAGATGCATTTTCATGGGGGCGCTGGCATTGCGCCAGTGTTTAACCATGACATGCAAATACATCACCAGTTATATCTCACTGAGTACGGGGTGAACAAAGCAGAGGTGCTTGGTAAGTACAAGTAAAAGCAGAAAATTTAATAAAGTATTATTTTCTCCCTAAAGAAGAGAGAAGTAGACAAATAGGATTTAGTCTGAATCACAACAGAGACAATATATAAGATACTTAAGGAGCTAAACAGAAAGAAAATCTCCATTAGGTTGGAAAACTTGCATCCTTTGTGTTATTTAATAATCCTGTACTGGTTCAGAAAGCTAAATGCTGAGCCTCAAGCTGGCTGGAGAACACTTATTTATTCCAGATTGACTGAGAATCACTTTCTGATGTCAGGTTCAGGTCTTGGCTAGACATATGTCTGTGCCTCTGACAGTCATTTGCAGACAGAGATCTTTCAGAGGCAGCAAGGAAAGTGGCAAACACTGCCCAGGTATATTATAATTATATGCATTTGAATACATCAAACTTGTGAAACAGCAACATATTTATTGAAAGGTTAAAAAAGGAAACAGAAAAATAGTACAGCATGAGGCTTTAAATGATGTTACACAAATCCTGATATGTGTGAAAAGTAAATTCCTACTGGCTCCATGAAAATAGCATCTCAGGTTCTGTCACTGGGTGCACAGCATGTCAGGCTGCTCCACATAAGGAATGAGTGCCCTACAGCACTTCAGCTCCTCCAATTGCCCTGTACCTTAATCTTATTTATATGCTATCTCGCTCCCCTAAAAACAAGCTTAACAGTTCCAGCAGCTACCCAAAGCCAGGTGGACACTTTCATAACATGGATTAAAAAAAAAAAAAAAAAAAAAAACAGCCTGCAGTCTGGTGTGATGATTAGTCACATTATTTCTTTGGAAGCTCTGAAACCCTCATACATGTACCATCCTGCCCAGTGTGCTGGAGTGGAACATGATGATATGTAACACCTCAGACCTTTTTCTTTCTTTGAAGGCTAAACATTCTTTATCTCAGTTAAAAAATGAGCTCAATAAGATTTCTCAAAAGACTAAAGACCCTTCCATAATCCTCCTGGGATCTTTTCTGTTTTCTCTTATTGTCTGTTCTGATACATGTACATCGGTCCTGAAACCACTGGGCTTTATGCTCCCTAGGTAAAACTGATCTGAGTCAAGCAAGCAGTATATTTGTATTCTTCAGCTATATTCTGGATGTTATGGTAGTTAAATAATCTGTTATTGATATTCATGCACTCAGGTTTTTTATGGCCCCATAAGAATTTATTTACATTACAACGACTGCTGTAATAAGTATCCAGCCCAAAAGACCAAATGTCTCATGGCTGTTTCTTGCATATAGAATATCACTGCAGTATGGATTTTCTATATTATGTCCATTAATTAACAGTAAATTACAATGCAGCATCTATATAAAAGATGTTGAATATCCCACAAATTCGTTTTTATTACTGTTATTACACTGAATGTTAAATGAATTTAGAAATATAGGACCTTTTAAGTGTCGGCAGATGTCTTTGATCAGTCTTTTTATCCTCTTTGGTACAATTTAATGAGAGATCATATGTTAATATGCAGCTGGAAAAAACTACCTTTCAGACACAACAAGCCTGAGAAGAGCTTCCAGCTGTCATTGCATATACCAGACCTGTAATTACCAATCACCACAGAATAAATTTTAAAAAGCAAGCCACTTAAACTAGAATACATGCAAAGTGACTGTAGGCTTAAACTTAACACCATGAGATGAATCAGTTCTTATTTAATTGCAACTGATATTCTCTTTTTAGTCTGCTACTAACCAAAGTTATTCCCCTCAGTTTATGCTCAATCTTTTCAGAAATGCAATTCAAAATAATCCCTCTGAGTCCCAAATATATAATTCTTAAAACTCCCTCCTGATCCTCCATATGGACGATAAAATATTACTCTCTAAGAAAGTTTGCAACAACTTTCCAATATCTATTAGTCCTTCATTATCCCAATTAAGTAAGGACTTTGATGAGTCTCCCTGAAGGAATGTTTTTGCAATTCTGATTTCTGTGTATGGGACATTGATTGATTCTGAGTGGTTGCAGATAATTGCTTGTGTTGTCAATTTGAATCACTGGAGTCTAGTGTGATACCAAGATGATTTTTTGCCTTTTATATACCTTTTATGTAACCTTAGTATTCATAGGATGCATACTTGTAATTCCTTAAGTCAGATACCTTAGCATAGTCCTAGTATTCTGTTAGGCAAGGAGATCAAACATCCTAGACTCCTCATAGTTGGAGGGTGGAAAGCCCTACACTATCCTAAAAAACCAAGGTCCTCTCTAGAATACGTCCTGAAAACTAAAGATTTGGCCATCCAGGGGGGAATTCCTCTGGATGGGAAGATATCACACTATTCATTCAAGTCTCTCATTGGGGCATCTTTGTTAGATGTGCTAATGGCACATTCCACCTTGGCAAAGTGGTGCACCATATTAAATTCTTGTGGTCCTTATTAAACACTGAGGTAAAAACCCTTTATCCCTTAACCAAGTCTGGCTTTTAATTTTTAAGACCAGGAAAAGGCATCAAGTGCCTTATATTGCACTTGGGAGAAGACCTATGGCATTATCTTTGAACTGTACCTATACCAACAAAACTCTATAAATACCACACTGGGTTTTTATAAGCTGTAGTAACTTATTAATAGTTGATACTATGCACATACTCAAGTAGACTGTAAAAATTAAATTGTTGTCAATAATTTTAAAAAAAGTTTCTCTCTAAAAAAACCTCTGAATCAATTCAGAGAACTGTTGCATTGCTCTGGGGAATGGTTTCCCCCCCCCCCCCCACCCCCTCCGCCGAGACCCATGTAGCAATAACATGTGTTAGTTTAACCCTTCCTTCCTTTCTGGACCCAATTGGCTGGGAGCCAATTGTTCTTTCCTGAGCAGGAGGCTAGAAAAGGCTATGCTCTTCCATTGTTCACCCTCTTTCCCTCTTCCTCCCCTAGAAACCTCCAGGAATAAACATCTTGGACCACATCAGGGGTTAGAGCCTCTTTTGGAATCTTTTGCCTTAACCCTGAAATATTTCCCCCAAAGCTCTCTCAGATCTGGGCTAGCCTTGTAACTCCAGGGGGCTGCGGGGGTAAGTATTTCAGAGAACAAAACATTTTACATACTTAGTCTCTCCTGAAATTGAGATGTCTGCAATACATGAAGTCCTCTTGTTAGCCACTATATTTCACTCAAACTCTTCTTTTTCCCTGTTTATAGTGTGTACTTTTACCTTTGAAGTGAGGGTGAGTGTCTTTGTTAGTCATGAAGGTCTGTGTTATATTTGAATTTTTCTCAGGCACAGTTTCCTGAGAATTGACATAATCATTATTCTTTGATGTCTCGAGTCATTTGATAAAAAGCACACTTAGGAAATGTTACCACCCAAGATCATTACCTATTTTGTCAAATTTCCTGCTGCATTTCTGAATTTCAGTTGATTGCTTCCAAGGATCAGCATGTAATGCATAGCTATTTCTTTATCTATTTTGGCCAGTATTAAAGCAATTCACACAGTAATAAGCCACTATTTGTATCATCTTTTGAGGCAAGTATCCTTTGTCAAAATGGCTCTTTTGCTGCTTGATCCAGGCTGATGGCAAAGAGCTTTGACAGAAGAATTTCTTTAAGACTAATCTGAGCAAAACAGATTTCTTTCACTCCTGGGAGTAAAATTTGTATTTGTTGCCTCCATTTTCCATCTTTGAAGTCTTTTATTACCAAGTGGGCTGGTTTTATGAAGAAGGAAAGGGTTTAGGATAGTTCATAATGTTCTCCAAATACTCTCATACATTTGTTAGAAGCAAAATCAGAACATGAGAGCTGAGTCTGTGAGAAAAAAAATCTACTAACTTGAAAATCCAGACAGGTGGTTGAATCCCAAATGACACATTAATTATTTTCTGCAAAGATCTGTTCCGAGTAAAGAACAGACCTTACCAGTGAAGGGAAACACACATCTGAATATTAGTCTTAAGTAAAACAAACGAATTTTCTTTCATGAAATATCTCTGGAAAATTATTTAATATTTCTTCTAAGAAAAAAAAAGGGAGGGAGGGAGGGAGGGTGTGAATGCTACTTGGAAACTCTGATACCAACTTATAGCAAGTAGTAGCTTTTTGTAAGGTAAAATACAAGAATTCATTATGACATTTTCCAATGATAGAGATGAAAATAATGAAACCCTTTTCCAGTGGAGAAAAATGTGCAGCCTGACTACAAATTAATCCATTCCTATACTAGCTTGAACCACATTGTAATGCACTTGTATATTGAACACCAAACAGGATTTTTCCTGGTGTTGGAAGTGACAACAGAAAGATAAACCTATATATGTTCAAGTGTCACTGGAACTGAATGTCAAAAGAACTGGGAGTATATATACACAATCATTTAAGATGACTGATTTTCAACCCTGAGGTAGATGGACTGCTTTTATACAGTCAATGAAAGGCCACTCAATCTTTCTGAGACAATTTTTCTATACTAGGTTTCATTGGTTTTACTGGAAAATATTTAAAGTTCTATAAATAATATATTTAAAAGCCCTAGAAATAGGTGCTTTAAATTTTTGCTCTCTGGGAATTTGTTCTCTCTGGGAACACAAAAATGTAATCTCTGGAGGCAGCTCAAGAAAAAAAAAAAGTTTAAATTAAAGAAAAGTCGAAGTGCAAAATCAGCAAGATAAATTTTAGAAATAACTCTGAAGAGTGTGAAAAGGGACTTAGAGCATCATTGCCAGGTAGAAAAAAGAAAACAAATGTCACAGGTAAGGCTGAAGATCAGTTTCTATTCTTCGATCTTCACTAGAAAGGTTAACTGTGACCAGAATTTTAAAAATTAATTTTAATGAAGAGGTAGGCATTCAAGCCAGAAGAAGTGAAGGGCAAGTTAAATAACATTCAAATAAGTTCAATGTGTTCAAATTAGCAAGTCTTGACAAAATCCATCTGAGAACTAGCCAAAGCAATTCCTGAGCCATAGCAAATTATATTTGAAAATTCATGGAAGACCAGTAGGGTCCCAGATGAGCAGAGTAAATGTAGAATCTATCCTTTAAAAGGGAAAATGAGAACTCAGAGAATTGTATATGAGTCAACATAACTTTTTTCCATTGAAATATTTTTTAAAAAATATTTACAATCAGACATCTAGAAGATAGCATGACAATATAAAAAGCTAACAGGGTTTTGCTACAACAGATTAATCTAAATTCCATCCCTGACAGAGAAAATGGGCTAGCATGTAGAGAGAAACATGATTTAGCACAGCTAATGATTTAGCATGGCTTTTGGTACATTATATTTTCCTGTAATATTTTCCTAATCAAGAGGAGAATTTTTAGGTTAGGTGTTATTCCCATTAATGGGAACACAGTTGGCTGGAAGATTACTCTTTAAAGTGTTATTGGTATTTCACTATCATATTATGGGCACGTCAAAAGAGAATTATCCAGGGATTTATCCAGAACTCAGCTACTGCCAGGAGCTAAGGCCACTATTTTCAGTAATGGAGGAGGAACTGGGCAATATGCTTGCAAAGTATGCAACTGTTGTAGAAATGTAGGAAGACTGCAAACATGTTCTAAGAATACCAGAGGATCTCAACACACTTGAGTCTCATTGTGACAAAATTTTCATTGAGGTAAATGCCATTGTGGAAGGGGAACAGAATGGAAAGTGTATCCACCTTTGCAAGCAGTAGTGCTGCAGGACATGATCTGAAGTGTTCTTATGGTTCTGTCAGGGAAAAAAAAAAAAAAAGACAGCATTCTTCCAAGGATGCAATAAATACAAGAATCACTTATTCTGTACTAGTGATATTTCAGATAGAATTTGAATTTAGTTTTCATTACCTCAGTCCACAACAAAAATAATGAAATTAAGGAGAATCTGAAAGAGAGAATGCTAAGATACTTTATAAATGTGTCATACTGGAAAGCAGTTGAGAGGATTGAGTGTATTTCATCTAGACAAAAAGATCCACCAGTTCTACATAAATTATGAAAATTTGTAACTAACAGGATAGTAATCAATCTCTGTCCATAAAAGATGTAAGTAAACTGCTCAATAAAGTAACAGTAACCAAGAATGAAGTTGTACTTTAAAAAAGTTTTTCAAAAAGTGACTCTGGAAGTGGCTGTCTTGGTATATTGGGCAACATCTACACTAACTCTTACTCTTTGTGACTTAAAATCAGTAAACAGCTGAAATAATTGGATTCCCAGTTCTCCAGGACTAGAACAAAAAGAATCGAGTGTGATGTCATCTGTTCAATCAGAGAAAAATGAGTCTGGGTCTAGGTGGTCCTTTGTGAATTACCCTGAAAAAGGCCTTTGAAAAGCACACCAATTGTTTTTGGATCTTCTTTGATGTAAATATTCTTCACTGGGGTTCTTAGAAAGTGGAATAGTGTTGACTCAATTAAAAAATCTCCTGTTTCAAGAGATCTAAGTGGTTTCCAAATTACTGAGTATGATCTTGCTTTGCTGTTATAAATAGACAAAAATCCATTACAGCTGGTTTTCCTTCCATTTATTTTCAGTCATTAGATGAGTTTCACTCTAAATGCTTCATAATTCATCAAAGGTGAATTTTTGTCTCCTGCAAATATGTTACTATCTGTGTGAGGCAAAAAGCAAATTATAGTTCATGTGTCTACTCCCAATCAACACAATCAGGATAACCTTCTAAAGAAGGAAAACTGTGATAATTCTATTCTGAGAAGCAATTTTGTTCAAACTATTTACAATACCAAATTCCAGTTTCTGATGGGCAGTTAGTTATTGCTGCCAGGACTTAATTTCTCCTAGGAATTCTTTTGAGTGTTTGGCATCAGATGCTGAAAGCACAGAATTTTAAACATAGCAATGTACATGCTAAATAGTTTCTTTAACCTACATGGCACTGTGAACTGGCCATGACAGCTGCTGAACCTTTCCAGAGGAGTCATAACAGGAGAGATGTAAAGAAATTCTAAGCATATAGTAGACTGGAAGGGAAGCAGTGACTGAGAGTGGTGCTAATATAAAAGCCATGATGGATATTAAATACATCTACAAGTGTATATTTATGCCTCTTTTAAATTCCACAAGAAGCACTAGCTTGGAACAATTGCAGTTATGAAGATTTTTCTTAGTCTAAACAGTAGCTGTGCAAGCAGCTAAGAAAATTGTACAATGGAGAGAAGAAAAAGTTTCGGAAATAAATTTTGTGCCTTTAGAGGAATTCAAAAGCAAGGGATAAAAAACCAGAAATTATCTAGGGAAAAGAGTTAATAGTTGTTTTAATCAGTTTATACTGACACAAACTGTAAAGCTATCAAATAATAAGTACTATTTATTAATTCTGAGTTAGATTTGATACTATACCAAGTGCTGTAGGAAGCACAGTTCCTAAAAGCCTGCATAGAATCTGCCAGTTTTCCTTCTGTCCCCCTCCTAAAAAAGGTCAGTGAAATCTCACTGCTTGAAGTCTTTCCCAAGACCCCAGGAAATCACTGAGACAGTTACCTGATACTTATGTCCATCTCCAGTTACAACGAGTTACCTCAAAAGAGGCAGTGGATTTCTGGAGTTTGCAGTAGTTACCTTCCTCCAGCAGAAGATGCCTCAGGAAACCTGCTTAGCTGAAGAGTAGTTATTTCCTGCTAATGATTATTGCACATGCTCATGTTTTGACAGAGCAAGATCACCCATTTCTGACAAGTAAATTTAAATGTCAGTGTGCAATTTCCAATGCTAAGCTCTTGCCTGAGCACAATTCTTAATACCTCAAATCTGATGAAGAAACAAGGAGGATCTGTGCAAACTGCCAGCAGAGCTCTACAGCTGTTCTTGTCTGATTATTCTACTTTGGCATCAAATTTGTAATTTTGAATAATTACATTGTTCAAATTTCTAACTGCCTGTGATGGGCAGTCCACTGTGCAGCTCCAGCTTTCTTGAGTGGCCAGTCTGAGCAGAACATGACCAACCTACAGCTCACATGGTTCTCAAATCTATGGAAGTCAGGATGTGCCTGTTTTATTCTGGACACCACTGTATTTCAAGATATTCTATAATAAGTTTTACAGCAGAAATACAGTACATCCCTAATGAATCCCACAGTGCTTATCTCACAATAACTGGGCACACTGCTCAGCAAACCCCAACTACAGTAGTTAATTCTGAAGAAAGGACATCCAAAAAAAAGAGAAGTGCATTCTGTCTTCTTAACTCCATGGAAAGATGGCATGTTTGAATGATAGTTTTAATTAAACTAAATGGGTTTAATAAGACTAGGCAGTTTTAGGGAAGAAAAAGTATTCTTTGAGGCTTTTTAAATGCTTTCATTCCTTTTTTTTCCTTGAAGAATGTCTTTAGCTGTGCTACATCCTAAAAGCTAGTATCTAAAGCTGTCAATCTAATAAGATTTTTTTTTTTTTTGCCACTGATAATATGACATTTGATGGAAACAGGCTGTAATCAAATCATTAATGTAAATGAAGTACAATTTGGTCTTTTAACTTTAAAAATTAAAATCTGGCAGCAGTTAAGTAGCACGTATCTCTGGACATTGCTTTACCTATATTACTTTTAATATTCTTTCCTGCAAATAGGTGTCTTTTATGAAGGTGTTTTTACAAACTTAAATGAAAAAAAAAAATAGGAACCAACTATAAGGGAAAAAAAGTTTGTAAAAGTTTTGATTCCAAAAAACAAACAAATAGGAAATGTTGGTTTGTCTTTTTTGTTTTGTTTTTTTTTTTTTTTTCTCATGGGTTATAACTGTTGAGAAGAAAATCAACAAGTTGGACAAGAGCCATGAAGATGATTAAGGGCCTAGAGCATTTTTCATAGGAGGAGAGGCTGGGAGATGTGTCACTGTTCAGGATGAAGAAGAGAAGAATTTGGGGGAGTTTATCAATGTGTACACATATCTGACTGCAAGGAATGAAGAGTGAGCCAATGATGTTCAGAGATGAGACTAAAGGCAATATCAAAAGTATAGAAAACATGAAAGTCCATCTGAACACAAGGAAGAAAAGTCATTGTGAGAGTCTAAAATGATCACAGTAAAAATTGCTGGAACTAGTTGCCCCGAGAGCTTGTGGAATCCCCATTCATGGGGTTATTCAAATCCAACTGGATATGGCCCTGAGTAGCCTGCTTTAGATAGCCCTGTTCGAGCAGTGGCAAGCTGTACTTCAAGAACTCAAGACATTTCTTCCAATCTAAAGAGTTCTGTGATTCTGTGATTCTAGTACAAGTCATAAAAACTGCAGGAAAAGAGATTCATGGCTGCTCCCAGAGAAGACTGGATAATTGCTGTAGAAGACATCCTACTGACATACTACAGAGTAGCAAGGAAATGATTAAACAGAAATATCAGAGTGAAGAAAGAGAAGCAATTGCGTCAAAGTTCTTGAGGAATCTGACAGTTCTAGCAGAACGGGAATTTCCGAAGATAGGAGCAAAATTTTTTATTGATACAAATGAACACTATTCCAGTCAAGTCAAAAAATAACTCTTACAACCATAGAATCATTAATGTTAGAAAAGACCTCCAAGATCATCAAGTACTACTGTTGATGGAATACCACCATGGTCACTAAATTGTATGATGAAGTGCCACATCTACTCATTTTTGAAAACTTCCATGGATGGTGACTCTATCATTTCCCTGGGAAGGCTGTTCCAATGCTTAACCACTCTTTCAGTGGAAAGAAATTTTTTCCTGATATCCAACTTAAACCTCCCTGGTGCAACTTGAGGCCATTTTTCCTTGTTCTATTGCTAGTTTCCTGGGAGAAGATTGCCTTTAGATTACACCACCTGTAGATCTGACCTGTAAGAGTTCATCTAATGTCAAGAAATGAAAAATTATTAATACTTCATTAACTCAAATTTTGGAGGGTTTTCATCTGAGTGCAGAAACCTTCTTGTTTTAAAGTCAATAAGCTAAAATATTTCAGTTCTACTTGCAAGCAGAAACAGTAGAACAGATACATACAATATTCACTAATACTTAATATTGTGATGTCTTCTGCATAAAATTGATATATTTGCAGTTTACATGCTATTGGTTAGCTTTATAGATCATCCAATTAAGAGAGAGAGAAAATACTGCATTGTGCATCCATGCCCTAGCTGAGCTAAAGACAGATCACTAACAATCTAAAGAGGGAAAATTATATTAATGAGAAATACTGCAGTAGTTTCAAAACAAAAATTAATTCAAGTTTAGAAAACTTTTATAGATGTTTCGTATGCTGGCCAAAAGGACTGACTCTGACCTTATTTGTAACACAAAGATAAATATAAAATCAGAAGACTTAAAGTAATAATGTAGAGGAAATTTATGCTGAAGCACAAATGAATGTATTTAAAGAACAAGAGCTTGATAAATTCTCTTGATAAATTCAAGGTTTTATGGATTTCAAATTTAAAATATTCCGCTCCACTGAAAATGTTTTGCTGAAAATGACTTTTTTTTTTTCTAATGGCTAGCAGTGTTCATCACACTGAAGTCATGAAAAGACTATGGAAAAGGAATGAAGAAATTTGACAAAGAAAATGATTGTGCTGGAAGGGTCAAAAAGAAGACAATTGAATTTGTTATATCCGACCTACTGGGATGCTCATCTGAAAACACAGAGAATTTAACTAAATAAAGGAAATAGAGAGGGGGTGTGTTGGGAACATATGCTGGCTCTCCAGATAAGCTTTTTTTTTTTCTCGTGGTAGTTTGCACAGCCTGTTTGCCCTTCCTCTCACTGTAATAGAATTATATATTTGGGAATAGCTGTAAAGTCAAGGGCAATAATGGGGCTTCAGAGGCATAGAGAAACTGTCTGGTAAAGAGCTTAGTATGTGCTACAATGATTGTCTCCATTAAACTTTTATTTAATCATAAGAAGTGATGTTATCTCCATAAAGGTAAGCAAAATCAGTCTTACAGCAGAAATATTAACCAGAAAACAGTGTCCATTTTAATTACTCAGGTTTCTTCCCCCTGCTCCTTCCTGTCTAACTGACTATGTGGAAAAGCAATATTTTGTAAAATGCCTACATATTATATTTTAACTTACAAGTGCCCAATTTTATGGACTTTTGGCATATGACTGTAGGCTTTGTTTGTAATTCTGGATTTATTGTAGCAAAGTAGGATGATGTTTGCCAACAGTAGAAACATGACACTTGTCAAAGGAGTTAATCGTAACTAGGATAAATGGAAGCTGGCCTAATACCAGTAAAGGATGTGATATATACTGAGAAGATTTTCTCACTGTGTGAACCAAAAAATATTTGGACAGGACAGGGCAATCATGGAGTAGTACTTGGCGGTTTTTATTTGTTGAAATTCAGAACAGATTATCAAAATTTACATTGAAGAAATTGAGTAGATAATAGTTTTCTTTTATCCCTCCATGATTTCTGTGAAGATAGAGACAACAATTCTAGATAAACATGCAAATGCAGTGGAATGTTTAAGGATAAGAAATGGAACTCTATAGTCTTTATAGGATAACAAAATACAGTTTGATTGGTCAAGAATGTAAGCAGATCATGAAAGTGATGTGAATAATTACATCTATAACTATATCCTACTGTAGCATTCTCCTCACAGGTACTTTGTACTTCAGAGGTAAAGTAGCCTGGACTAAAAATTCTTCACAGTTCCAGCACCAAGCTAGAAGTTGTTGTGTTCATAGTTCAGAGACATGTTATTTCATTAGCATCTTACTGTGTATTTCTTAGGTTTTCCTTTTATTCTGGTTTTAAACAGCTTACCTACTCCAGATCTTACTCTAAAGTCATATGCAAAATAGTCAACATGCATAATAAACATAACATATGCAAAGTCAACATGCATAATAAAAATTTTTGGACAATACAGATTTTTTCTTATTTATAGCTGAATTATATGTTAATATTAACCTTGATTCCAAGTTTTGTCACTACCTACTCATATACTGGCTGTTATTATATGAGATCAAAAATGGAATGGAGGCTAGTAATACATTAGTCATGAGTTATCTTATTAATTTACATGTGTAGTCATGAAAAGATTTATTTTGAAACTTCAACTATCAACTTAGGTTAAAATTTCTCAATTTCTTCCTTGAGGAAGAAAGCTTAAATCTTGGTATTCAGTTTTATATTTTACTTCTTGAGTTAAATGAAACATAGTAAAACCTTAACTTGAAAGAGTGACACTAAATCAAACACTGCTGTATATCTAACAGTTGTACCAGAAAAAAAGAAACAGGAAGACTTTTTCAAGAATAAAATCCCAAAGTCTGTGTCTACATTTTTTCATGTCCAAATTTTTTTAAAGACTTAAGATAACAGCTTACAGGTAAATCAATCATACAGATAATTTTTCGCCAGATACCTTTTAACTTGTGCAAGACTTGAACAGTAGAGGGAAAAGGACATAGTTCTAGGAAAGTCTGAGTAAGTCAATTTTGTTTTCATTCCCTTTGGAGGCCCTGTAGTGTTCTGCATTATATGCAGATCTATGCTAAAATACTGATATTCATTCTTGGTTTCAACTATTTTATTACGCATCAATTGAAATTATGTATTCTGCTTGACAAGGGAACCACTTGGCTTATCTCAGCAATCTCAAAGTTGGGAAAAAAAAAAAAAAAACCATTTCAGTGTCATTAAAAGAGATTTCCACAGAGGAAGATGTATTTAATTGTTGCTCTCTAGCCTCTGGGCTGGAGACATCTTGCTCTAAAGTTATGACATTTAAGATGTTGATGATATAACTAAGTCAGGGATCCTGAAGATTGGATTGGCAGAGAAAAGCAGGACAAAACACAGAAGGATGCACAAGCAAAGCCATCCTGGCTACTGGATTTCAAAGTCCTATGGTCCCTGGGATGCTAGGGGACCTTTTGGCTCTGATATAAATGACAGTAATCAAAAACATCCCTGGGCATGGTAAGGACTTGACGTAGACTAGGGGCAGTTCCCAGTAAGTAGCTTACATGAGGCTGTGCTGTTTCACAAGTGGGTTGGCATTACAGACACAGCTCCATGCCACTTGGCCTCCGTGCCAAGATGACATCCTGATCACTTTTACTTCCCTATAACAGACAGAACCTCATATTCATTAGCTATGCCCATTTACTATGACCATAGCTGTTCTGTGGTATGTCCTAACTTGGAAACAGTAACAACACTCAATAAAGATGTAGAATGTGAAAGACTTTTCTATTATGGACTAACATAATTCTTTTTCTATTACACTTATTTAAAAAATAGAAGTGGCATGTCTGTGTCCTTATTTGTTAATTTAACTTCTTTGGAATAAGTTTTCTGGTGTATGTCTATTTGGTCCTCTAACTTACTAGGATATGTCATGCTTTTCTCAGATTAAGCTAAGTATACCTTTTAAAAGTCACTGGTAATTTCTGTTAATAGTATTTAGGTCACTTCTAAATGCCAAAAAGATTCTGTTTTCTGAAATTCAGATATATCAAGTCAGATTAAAAAATTAATAATAATAATAATAGTAATAATAGTAATAATAGTAATAATAGTAATCATAGTAATAATAATAATAATAACAGCTCTATTGGAAACAAACTAACAAAAAAATCCACTAAAACGCAAAACAACACAACAAATCAAACCAACATGGCAATAGAAAATATTTGTCAAAATCCTTCGTTGGACTGAAGTTGGTTAAGCTCTAGCTGCAGACAGCTCTTTCCTCACTAATGTGAAACCATTGTCATGGAGATGGAGATACTTAGCAGTTCTTGTTCCAGCACTGAAAAAACTTGGTTTCACAGCAAACAGCTGTCTCTACATGAGAATCAAATGTGACAAAGACATTTAGGAAAAAAGGGTTTCAAAGTGTTCAATATGAAAAATGTTTCCTTCTAGACTTGGTGAATCTCCAGCTGTTATGCTGAACAGATCAACGTTGTTTTCCCATGAAGTTTGATTTGTAGAATAGGAATGAATGACCATTCATTGAGCTCCTTGAAAGGGCATTTTTGCCTCCCAGATAGTTATTCTTTTATATGATTATGTTGAACTCACAAGGAAAGACCAAAATTATTATGAATCCTGCCATAAAACTATATCTTGAGGCAAAATTTAATGGTGTTCATCTCATTAACTACAAATTTGATATTTTTTCTTTTGCAGGGATGAAAAAATCCAAAGTAGAATTAATTTGCAAAGTGCACACTTGCTGTTTTACAGTGGGCAAAATCTTTTCAGTACATTAGGTAGAGAGTTTCAAATATTGTATTTCACTCCAGAAAGGAACCTTAGAAGATCATATCTCTTGTTCCTCCCACTGCTTACAGCTACAATAACAACACATGGCAAGCAGAAGGCTGATGTAGCCTGTTACTCTGGAATCCCTCTAATGCAAGGAAATTGCCTGTTGCATCCCGGAGTTTGGGTTTAGATTAGGGTTTTTAATTTATGTTTAAATAAGTCAAGTTCTGTAATCCCGCGTTTCCCCCGCGTTGTTCCCCCCCGCGGTTCCTGCCCCCATGTTGCCTGCTGCCGGCTCTTACCCCTGTGCCGCTCCTGTAACCACCCTGCCGTCCGGCCCCGGGAAACCCCGTGCTAGCCACCCGATCCCGCTCAGCCCGCTCTGGCTCGGTGCCCACCCCTGCGGGGTTCTCTGGTTGGTCGCTGTTGCGGGTGTCACCGCCACGGCAGCCGCCCCTATTGGGCGGCAGGCCGTGGATCCTCTCGCCCCGCCCCTCTATAAAGCCCTATCCCGCCGGCAGTCAGACGCCATTTTCTCCCATGCGAGTGCCGGGAGCGGTCGCGTCTTTCCATCGAACCGCGCCACGTGACCAATAAACCGTTCCTGCCAAGCACGGAGTAAATGGACAAATTCCTTCCTCTTTGCCGGGTCCCTAGCGCACGGTAACAGTGGTTGGCCAGCCCACGCACCCGAGACACGGAGCCGTGTCCGGGAACCCGCGGCAGCAAACCCCGGCAGCACGTGGAAGCTACGCCACAGCCGGGCTCCCAAGAGCCGCGTGCGGCCGGGGAGAGCAAAAACTCACGCCGCAATTGGCACCCGAACGTGGTGCCGAGGCCAGCGCTGAGCTGATTGCGTGGACGGAGGTTCACCGCGGAGCTCCAGGAACAGCGCCGGGAGCCGCCGCCGCCGGCCAGGGGCCGCGCTGCTGCCAAGGGGGGAGCGCCGCCGCCAAGCCAGAGCGGGCAGCGATCCGCGCCAGACCACAGCTCCGTGCCGGACGGAAACCGAGAGCAGGGGCTCTCCAAAGTACGTCAGTGAAGTCTCCGTCGCCCACGAGGGACCAGACAGTGTGTCCTGCGTGGGACAGGAAGTGCAAACTTTCGCAGCCAGGAGGGCAGAAGAAAGAACACTTCCCGGGACTCCCGGACCCTGGTAGCAGCTTTTCTTTGCAGAGACTTCAGTCTGGTAAGTATTAGTCGTGGAAACGTGTCCAGCTAATACGGGGAGGGCTGGCCGTGTTCCCGAGGTTGGGACGTGCAGCGCGCAGCACGAACGGCAGCCGCTGGAGTCGCCTGCGTTTTTTTGCTTTTTTTTCTCTTTTTTACTGCCCCAGGGGTGAGGTGGTTTGGGTGGAAGAAGCATGGGGACCGTGCTATCTGCCCAACAAAAGGAATTTTATTCC
Source organism: Vidua macroura (assembly GCF_024509145.1). Classification (NCBI taxonomy): domain Eukaryota; kingdom Metazoa; phylum Chordata; class Aves; order Passeriformes; family Viduidae; genus Vidua; species Vidua macroura. The sequence continues at coordinate 128,574,512 of NC_071571.1, forward strand.
CAAGTTAAAGAAATCCTTTTGGTGAAGGGCCCCTACCCAAAAAATTTAGTTAAGAAATTTGTCCGGTGGTTGTTCTTTGCTTTCCCCCGTCTGTCTACCGAGGACGCGCGCAAAACAGAATTTTGGGAGCAAGTGGGAAAAAGGCTAGCAGAGGGGATCGGTAGGGATCCCTCTATAGGTGACTGCTTCCCTAAATTCCATTTGTTGATCACAGATGTAGTAAAATCAGACCCCGCGCGAAACTCGGTTGGGGAAAGGAAAGAACCATCCGGAAAATCTATTACTCCCTCTGAATCTGTTTCCCCATCCCCTTCTCCTACCCCTTCTTCCCCTAACCTGGGTGGGCGAGGGGGGGCACCCCGTCAGTCTGAGACGCAGGGCAGCTCCACAAACGTGGACCGTGCGCCTGGCTCCCCCAAGCCACCCCGGCGTCCCCGCCTTAGCGAGATCGGTCGATTCGCTGAGGCCACAACCCTAAACCCCTTTTCCAATCCCTTGTTCCCAGTTGAAAATCCCAGTTTCGGCGCTACCCCGCGCAGTTCTGTTTCTTTAAACCCCTTTCTTTGTCCCCCTGAGGAGGCCGAGGCCACGTGGTCGATTTCTTTGTCTTCCCAAGATGGAGGGCGGCCACATGGCAGGGTCTCTTCTTCCCACAACCCCTTTCTGTTCTTTGTTCCTGGTGTCCCCGCCTTTGACCCAACCCCCACCTGCCTCCCCGTGGGCGTGGGCGCCGCCCCCTCGGGAGTTCAGGTTACTCCCTCACCCATTGTTCTCCCTCGAATGGGTGTTCCCTCCAGTCCTTTGCATGTCGTCCCTGCTGAGTCATCGACTCCGCCCTCCTCCACCGGGGAGAGCTCTGCCATCTCCACCCCGCTGCCTGAGGGAGGCAGCCCCCGTCCTATTGCCCGTACCCTGTCCCCATCTTCCCATGGGTCCCGGAGATCCGGGCGGGAGGGAAGAGGGGGGAGGGAGGAGCGGGAACCCCTACCCCCATCTTCCCATGGGCCCCGGAGAGCCGGGCAGGAGGGAAGAGGAGAGGGGCGGGGACGGGAACCCCTACCTCCAAGTTCCCATGGGCCCCAGACGTCTGGGCGGGAGGGAAAAGGAGAGGGGGGGGAATCGGAGCCCCTGCCTCTGCAGTCCCAGGGTTCCCGGAGACCCGAGAGGGAGGGAAGCAGGGGGATGTGGGTTTCTGAGCATTTTCCAGATTCCGTGGAACGGGTCGAGCCGACAGATGAGAGGCATGTAGAGGGATCAGAGGTTCAGGACAAGTTTGTCCTGGAAGCGGCATCCATGAACACTGCTGCCTTGGATGCCGTGCCTCCAAAGAACGCTGGTCCGAAGCAGCCTCCAGCAAGACGCCAGTGCTTCCACTGCAATCAAAGAGGACATTTTGTGGTTCAATGTCCGTTTCTGGGCAGGGCACCCCCAGGGACAGTGGGAGGGGGGAGAGGGGGGGAGGGAGATCCCATTCCCCCAAAAAAACTGAAGATAAAAGTAAGGCAGGCCACAGCACCTTAAGGGGAGCTGTGAGTTATCAAGTAACTGTGCAGGTGGTAGTTCAGAACATCAGGGTGCCTTTGAGCGTGGCAGATGACCCCACCAATCGGGGGGTTGCATCAAACCGCAGGCGACGCAAAAGAAAAAGGACCCTACAATCTCCTTAAAAAAATGTTTCTCCCCAAAGCCCCAGTCTGTGTGTGTCCCAAATCCCCATGTTTGTAATAAAGTTGTCCCAGTTTCCCTATCCCTAAACACCCTAAGAAGAACCAGCACCAGCACCATCTCCAGGCCCTCTCCACCTGCGTAGCAGTCACCGCAGCTGCAGCACCAGAAGAAGCTGGGAGAAGAGGCCACCGCTTGAGAGACTGAATCAACACCACTGCTTTTTATATTTTATTAAGCGGGGAGATGTTGCATCCCGGAGTTTGGGTTTAGATTAGGGTTTTTAATTTATGTTAAAATAAGTCAAGTTCTGTAATCCCGCGTTTCCCCCGCCTTGTTCCCCCCCGCGGTTCCTGCCCCCATGTTGCCTGCTGCCGGGTCTTACCCCTGTGCCGCTCCTGTAACCACCCTGCCGTCCGGCCCCGGGAAACCCCGTGCTGGCCACACGATCCCGCTCAGCCCGCTCTGGCTCGGTGCCCGCCCCTGCGGGGTTCTCTGGTTGGTTGCTGTTGCGGGTGTCACCGCCACGGCAGCCGCCCCTATTGGGCGGCAGGCCGTGGATCCTCTCGCCCCGCCCCTCTATAAAGCCCTATCCCGCCGGCAGTCAGACGCCATTTTCTCCCATGTGAGTGCCGGGAGCGGTCGCGTCTTTCCATCGAACCGCGCCACGTGACCAATAAACCGTTCCTGCCAAGCACGGAGTAAATGGACAAATTCCTTCCTCTTTGCCGGGTCCCTAGCGCACGGTAACAGCGGTTGGCCAGCCCACGCACCCGAGACACGGAGCCGTGTCCGGGAACCCACGGCAGCAAACCCCGGCAGCACGTGGAAGCTACGCCACAGCCGGGCTCCCAAGAGCCGCGTGCGGCCGGGGAGAGCAAAAACTCACGCCGCAATTGCCAAGGGGACAGGTGGAGAGGATGGATAGACCTGAATCAGCTCCTTCTTTTTCATCCTGTTTCCCCAGGTGAAATACCTTGAAAGCAAGGCAAGATCTGGCAGCTTTTTAACCCCTCTGATCCACAACTTTTGAAACTCATCATTCTGCCAGACATGATTGGGACAATGCTTGAGGCTAATCAAACTTGTGTTGTGAGTCATACTTCTACATAAGTATGGCATTATACCACATCTATCTCCTTCCTAGCTTTCTGAAGTCCAAATGTAATTTAATTTTGTAGCAGTAGAAAACGAGCTTATTCCATTTCTCCAAATCAGAATGTCTGTCTAGCACCAACCTTTAATCCTATGCAAATGGGTGCATTGAGACAACATGTATGCATGGAACAGCACTTCCAAATTAATAAAATATTTTTCTCTGCAAAGGAATGGAAGATACTGAAGAGAACAGTCATAAAACATTCCATTTGCAGCATGTGAAAGAAAAGGGGAAGGCTTCACTCGTGGGTAAGCCAAAATAAAAGTATAGAGTCAGCTCAAAGGTGCAGAGTAGGATAATGGAGAATATTTGTAAATTGTCTCATCTACAAATAATCTACCTTCTGTGGTATACATGCCAGCCACCTTCCTGACTGAGTCTGCTCTTCACATTGTAATCCTTATGTGACTCAGGATCTTTCTGTTCCTGTATTCCAGGATTTTTTTCATAGAATCACATAATGTCTCGGCTTGGAAGGGACCTAAAAGACAATCTAGTTTCAAACCCCTTCTATGGGCAGGGGTATAAGGCATAACCCCTTCTTTCACTAGTTGGGTTACTCAGAGCTCTATCTAATCTGGCCTAAAACACTTCCAGAGATGGGACATCTACCACTTCTCTGGGCAACCTCTTGCTGTGCTTCAGTCCCCTCACAGTAAAGAATTTTTTCTATTGTCTAATCTAAACCTACTATCAGTTTGAAGTAATTTCCCCTTGTCCTGTCACTACATGCCCTTGAAAAAATAATTTCTCTCCACCTTTCTTGTAGAGTCCCTTCAGGTACTCTATCTTAGTGGTCCTTCTCTGGACTTACTCTAGCAGGTCAGTGTCCTTCATATGCTGGGGACCCCAGACCTGGATGCAGTACTCAAGGTGGGGTCCATGACAGGAGACTAGAGAGACAGAATCCCCTTCCTTGCCCTGCTGGTCATGCAGCAGTCCAGGACACATTTAGTTTTATGGGCTGTGAGTGCTCATTGCCAGCTTATGTCCAGCCTCTCATCCACCAGCACACTCAAATCCTTCTTGGCAGGGCTGCTCTCAATCTGTTCATCCCCAGCCTGTGTTGATACTGGGGATAGCCCCAATCAAGGTGCAGTATATTTCACTTGGTCTTGCTAAACCTCATGAGATTCCTGTGGAGCCGCTTCTTGAGCTTGTCCAAATTCCTCTGGTTGGTGTTCTCCCCTTCAGGTGTGAATCACACCAGTCAGTTTGGTGTCAACTGCAAATTTGCTGAGGCTGCACTCAATCCCTAGTTCTATGTCATTAATGAAGATAAAAAATAGCAGTGGTCACCATATGGACCCCCGAGGGACCCCGCTTTTCTGTCTTCTATCAGCAGTGCTTTGTCCACCTTTCTCCTAATCCCACAATTACTGATTATGGTGCTGTCTGTTGAATATGATTAGAAGAAAAATTTGACACACTGCTTTCTTGCAACTTTCTCTCTTTTTTTTTCTTCCTTTTCATCTGGCTCTGTTCTTAGCCAAGGAATCTTCCTCTGCCTTCTCACTTATACCTCTAGTCTGTGATGAATCTTTGTCATCTTTGAATCATTGTTGGAATACAGCGTTTTCTTCTCTGTCCCTTTGTTTTTTCTCTACTAGGATTTGACAACATATTACACAGTTACACAGTATTCTCATTTGAAATCTCCTGGATTCTCCCCATGTCAACTGGAATGGCCAGCACCTGGCTGTGTTGTCACTGGGTATTTGCAACACAGGTGTTTACATCTGAGATACTCACTTTCAGATTTTCCAGAATTTCTACCCGACAGGACATGGTTTATCTCTGCCTAGAGAAGACACCTACAGTTTGTCACATGAATCATACCCTAAACTCCACTGACTATGCTAACAAAAATTCTGTTGACTGTGATGGAAGCCTAGAAAACCAACTCAGGTGTATAACCAGTGTTATAGTCCTTAAAATCAGCTGCGAGAATTGCCAAACTCAGAATTGCTCCTTTTTTTTCTCATCCTTTATAACAGATAGCTTTTTAATCAAGCAAGAATTCATTGCAGGATTGATGTTGGACTTTCCCAGGCTACTGTCCTGTGCTGAAAGAAATGTAAAATGAAGGCAACTTTAATATAGCTGTGACACTATTTCCCTTGCCTGTCTGTCCTCAAAATTGTGAAATGCAACTAATTCATTCAGCATAACTACTTTTTCAAAAAAAAAAACACGTGGTTCATGAACCCCAGTAGCTCAATTTGAAACAAGTCATTGCTTTTTTCTATTTTGTATTTGATCTTTCCATCTGGCAGATAATTCCCCTGTGTCATATACCAGAAATGACCTACAGTAGGTAGGTACCCACCTACCAAGGTGGTAATCTCATGATTCTCCACAATGGACTGCCCCTGTCCTGTTTCATTGCTCAGTACCATATAACAAGCTGACATGGTTATCTCCCAAAGGCAACTGTGGACGCCTTTCTCCTGGGTTGGAGTCAATGGGCATTTTTTCATAAATATTGAATATGTCAGCTTTTCATTGCAGGCTTGAAGTGTCTTATTAAACTTCATATTTTCTGGCTTTGCCATATAAATTTAATTTTTTATTAAGGTGGGTCATTGGCTGAAGAAAATTTGTTTTTCAAGGCAAATACTAATATTATTTTTTATAACTTCACACAGAATAAACCAAATAACATTACCCAGAATTTCTAAAAGCTTTGTTTCTATGCTTTGCTCTTTTGCCTCCTTTTGATATCCTGTAAAAAAAAAAGTCTGTGTGTCTTGTGAAGAAAATGGAAATGAGATGGAAATATTCAAAAACATGATGAGCAAATGAACATAGGAAGCAGTAGGGCATTTATAGAATGTCAGAGATCTAGACATTCCTAGGGCAGTTATGTAAGTTTATAAAAGTCTTCACACAGCTTGGCCATTAACTAAAATGCCTCACCATGGACAGCTGGTAAGCATGGGATTAACCCTCATCTCTAACCCTTAAATACATAAAACCTTTTCTTCCTCATTAAAAAGAAATGTACCAGCAAGGAACAGAAAAGGCATCAGAACAACAACTGACAGCGGTGAGAGTGCTGAAAAGCCTCAAAAGCTACCCTCCAAAAGAGAGAGCAGTGGCTGGAGCAGTGTGGAGCTGAGTGATGCAGGAGTGCACAGCAGAACAAGGGGCTTGTAATACATCACAGCCTAAAGAACCAGTCAACAATGCTGGTGACCAGCCCAATGAACATTAATGTCAAACACACTGCAGAAGAGTTGGGAGGTTTTGATATGTTGAAATACATATACCTGCTCTAGAGGAAATTTCAGACAGAGTTAATTGAAAGCTACTAGTCTCCAGTGAGAGGAAATAGGAAGGGATTGGAAATGAAAGAAGAGAAATAAAGTCAAAGTTTTGGCCAACAGAAGAGAGAACAAAATATAGGGTAATCTAGTACACCAGAGTATTTAAACATATGCTTAAATTTTAATGTATGGGTAATCTCACTGACTTCAACATATGCTTAAATGATTTGCTGGATCAGGGCTTTAATGTGTATTTGAATTAAACTGTAACATGATGATTTAGAAGTGAGCTCATTTTAGGTTTCACTGACTGAAGAGAGTTCTGCTCAACTGACATTTGGAGTAGAGATTTTTAATGAATGTCTAGTTACTTCAGAAAGCAATTAGGCTGTCATTCAGTAATGGCATTTTTCTCTCTAAAACAATTTTCTTCATTCCAGATTATTATGTTTCAAATAAAGCTTGCAGGACATCATGCTGCTGGTACATAATTATAGTTAACTCATACACACACACACACAAAGACACACACATGTAATTCATTTCCAGCCACTTCAACAGCATCTAGATTCTTATCAAGAACCGTAGAAAGTTTCTGTAATGATACATACCTCTGCTTAGTACTCCATATTAGAATATATGTCACAGAGTTAAAGGAGACTGGAAAGGAAAAAATCATCTAGAAATAAAACAGAACCAATATTAACATAACTGTAACAAACTACTTCATAAGAATTAAGATTGTGACTTGTCCACTGTTTGGGATATACTGAATGTCAAAATTCAGAGTAGTGTGGTTCACCAGATGGAATTGGTGGCATCATCTAGAGAACTTTGGCCACAATGTTTTCACTGATCTCTCTCCTTTTTGCCAGCAATTTGTTCCTGAAAGCAACTGGCTGTTTCAGCTGCATCTGTGAGCAAACCCAGACTTAATACTAAAGCCGTAAGAAGACCAAGAAAAATAACCAGCTGGAATTCATCTACGGAAAGCTGGAGTTATCGTACGTATTTTTATGATGCACTGTTCAGTATTAAGCATGCTAGCCTCAGGAAGGAAAAAAGTTTACATGTAAGTGCACTGTCAGCAGAGTCTGATACATAACTAGCACACATACTGGGATAGCAGCAAGTAGGCCTACTTCTCCAGCCTGAAGTGGAAATAAACCGAAGCAGATAAAATAAAATGTTGAGCTAATGTAGGAAAACACATGGCTAGATATGTGGTTAGGGGTTTTTTGTTGCATTAAAACATTTTCCCCTGAGGCAATCTTTCTGATGGCAACAGACATGACTGGTGTTTTGACAATGCTGCCTTTTCAAGAGAGTCTAATCAGGCCAGTGCTCAGTTCCTGGAGGAAAATGGATAACAGGTGCTTAACCCAGCTGGACTGTTTGAATTAGCCTGGCTGGCAAAAGAAGCCTGTGGCCTAATGTTCACCATAAGAGCAGTCAGGCTCCATGGCTCAGCTCAGATCACAGTGCTGGGATCCAAACCTGGTGCTGAAGGAGGTGCATAAGACTGCACTGAAGTTTACTATGGATCTGTGCCTACGAGGTTCAATCAGAACTGAACTGAGTGAAAATAACAAGTAGCGAGAGAGTACAATAACTTATAAGATTGATAATTTCAGAAAAAAAGCCTATAAAAATTGGGGGGGGGGGGGAATGGGCATTTACAACAGAGTAAAACACCTTCTTCTAGAGTTATACCCATTTAGACCCCACTGTCATTGAATTTAAATATCTGTTATTTATTTATCTTCTTAACCCTTTGTTCAAAAAATTAGCAAATCATTATATCAATGTCATTTCAGGAGAAACCTTTAATCTTGCGCTTGAGCCACAATGGCTTCAAAGAGACATCCATGCATTGCCTGTCCACACTGCTCCTGGCAAGGGGACTTGATTTATGTTGCCCTGTTGCTGTTACCCTGTGAGAGTAACAGACCACTGGGTGTTGCCACATCCAGAGAGCTGTAGAGGAGGAAGCATTGTATGGGGTCAGTATGGAGCTCTTCCCACCCCACTGTCACTGTTCTAAGGGAGCTGTTCACCATCTGAGGCTCTAATAATTTTCCCCACAGAGCAATGCACGAGCACATCAGTGATGGACAAATATCTTCTTGGAGGAGTTCTGTCACAGTATAGCTGTGTGTAGATGGATAAAAATGAAGGAGATGGATGGTGAGTGCTGTTGCCCAATATCTGTTCCCAACAAACCGCTCCTGTAAAAAAGCAGGTTGGGTAAACATTCAGGCAATGCAGTCAGATCCACACATCACACTCACTGCAGCTGGCTCAGCGAGAGAGGCAAGAAAGGCTCTTTTTGCAAGGTTTTATTCCAGCGAAGTCACATGAAACTGAAGGGAAGCCAGCAAGAAAGAGAGCCACCATGTGGAGCAGGCAGCTTAAGAAGGGGAAGGGGTGGGGGGTGGAGCTGAGGGCAGGGCAGGGCAGGACAGGGCAGGGCAGGACCACCAGGGGTATCCAGCTAATGAGGGAAGAACAGGGAAAGGAGAAACCAGGGGAAGTCCATGGGGGAGTCTGTCTTTACCCCCCAGGAGGACTGCTCTGTGGTAGTTAGTCACTGCCGTCACCAAGGCAGAGGACTTGGTAATTGACTGAGAACAGAGAGTTCATGGGATGCTAGAGATGGATAGTGATAACTACACTGAATCCCTGGATTTTGGTAGTGCTAATGCAGCCAGTCAGGATTGTAAAAAGGTTTTGTCTGTCCTATGTTTTATATCCTATGTTGCAAGTTTAATGCCTGTCTTCTTCAGTGATTTGACAGGATTTGCTCTTCCCTGCCTTTAGTGTATAGATCATTTCTGTAGGGTAGTTTTCTCTGTCTCAGAAGCTCTGGAGACTGACCATAGCTATGCAGTGTAGACAGAGTTTACCATTGCTGCTAGCATGGTATATTCATTAAGTCAGTGGAATGTACATGCCCCATTGTGATTTCCAGAATTAAGCCAGACTGCAGACCTAGGGGCAGGTGAGGGGGTTTTTCTCAGTCTTATTACCAGGGGCCATGAAACAGGTTTTTTTCTCTTTAATCTGACCACAGTCACAATCTAAGGTTCACTGGCAGCATGCTACCTTCTTTGATTCCTCATGTTCTCTTCCTTCAGCATACTATAATTGTTACTTTTAAGTTGTTCGATGCAGCTGCTGAATTTGTTGCAGGCTACTGATCACTCTTATGTAGTAGTGGTATTTGAAGTAGAAATTCTGTGAATCCTGCAAAGGTAGAAACCTATATCATCACTGTATATGGTTTTACAGGTCTTGACACGATAACCAGGTGGTGCCTGTAAATCAGATGTTCATAGGTCTTTAAATTTAGCGGAATTATCTGACAACCTAATTTACTTATGGCTTCTTGCAAGTTCGTAGAAGAATCAAATTCTGTTTTTATGAGAAAATCTTGAGACATCAGTGGAATGCAAACAATTTGTTCTCAGTCCTCGGAAATTGTCACCAACTGAAAATACTGAATAGTTTCTTTCCTGAAAAACAAAAACAATCTCTTTGCCGCAGTTTGTTCTGCTATTGGTGATGTAAAAGTTAAGTAAAAGTAGAATCTCAGTCCTGATTATTAGCTGTCGCTTTGATGGTGCAGAGCTAGCAAGTGCCATGGTACCATCTCAGGGACCCCACAGCCCCATAGGCCAGGTACCACTCGATGGCATCAAGGTGTTGAGAAGATAATGGACACATGTCAGAAGACCCAGCTCATTGAAAAAGCTGCCTACATTCCTTAACTGCAAAGAGTACAGCATAGCTTAGCTTCAAACAAGGGAATAAAAGTGGAAACTGATTTTTCCAAATCTTAAAGATATTTTCATCATGTGATATACATAGGAGCAAGTCATCTGGACTTTTTATTTTACCCCTGATCCCTCAAAACCTGACCAAAGCTTTGGTTGTCACTCTTTTTCGAGAATTTATCCTATAGTGGTGTAGTGATGACACACTGTCTCTTCTGTGTTGGAAATTTTTTTTCAGCTTGTATTTCTTGAGTAGGGAGACAATTCAGGAAGAAATAGAGACAAAAAAAAGGATACTTATCTTTCAGTATCTGCCTATACCTACCATTAATCTTAAAAACAAAAACAATCCACAACCTCTTAAATCTTGGATTGATGATTAAAATTTCTTGCAGTTGTCAATTTCTTATGGCAGTATACCCAACAAGATTGGATATGGGTGGAAACTTGCAAGACAGGGGTTTTTTTTATGACAGGTGTAAATATGCTTCCTTCCCTTAAGTGCTCACAAATATCACAGTAAAACATGTTGACAAGTTCGACAGGACTGTATTAATACTAGGGTGATAAAAATACAGCTTATCAAATGCTATAAAGCCAGGTGCACACTTATTTGGAGAAAAGAATGCAATGACAATGTGAATTGAACTGATCAATGAGGTCTTCTGTTCAGAGTCAGCTCAAAAGGAGAGGATCCTGCAGTAGTTTTTGTTCTCCAAGTTGGGGAACTACCAAAATAGCATCTTTTCCCCCCTACAACACATCAGCACAGCAACACAGCCATTTTAAATTACTTAAAACCACTGTTAAATCTTTACCAACATGTCCAAAATAATTTTCTCCAAACTGCTTTCAGCTGCCCTTTTGAAGTCATAGCAGCACTAGAGGTGAAAAGCTCTAACTCCTGCTTGTGCTCCTCTGAGTCACGCAATGCTTCAAGATATTTATTTTTCTGAGAAAGTCTTTCAAATTGCCACTTATAGTTAAGACATATTTACCACCAAATTGTTGGAGCTAGAACTGAGTTTCTTCAACAGCTAATGTCCCTAGCAATCTAATCATGGAATTAAAAGTGTCACCAATAGAGCAGACTTTCATTCTGCTAAGGATTTATTCATAGTATTTGCTGTTAAAACATTGCAGATCCACTAGATATTTTATTGATTTTTCTTTAAAAATCACACTATGCAAAGAGAAAGACCTTGGTCTTAATCTTTAAAACAAGTAATTTTGTTGTTGAATTTAAAAAAAAAGTGTTTTGAGGAGTACCAGCCATTTTTTTAAATAACAATCCACAGCCTGCAGGTCAGAAAAAAAACTTTATATGTTTCCTAGCAAATATCCATGTTATTTAAAAAAGGAAAAATATTGTGTTGAATGTCAATGACCATCACAGTTAACAGTGGGATTCCTTTAAATACAATTGTCTAAAAATTCAGGGATTAGGCTAATAGACTTTTTTTCTGTACTTCTAGGAGGCAAGTCACTGTTTTACTGCACAGTACAGGCAGCTGTAAATCACACCAATGGTTAGCAGTGGAGAGCCCTTAGACCACTGATTTTAAGTGGGTGACTCACTTGCCTGTAGGATATGCATCTGTCCATGTGCTACTGGCACAACACTGTTCAGGTAGTAAAGCACATGGTTTTTAAATGTTGTCATAAGAGACCTGGTTGCTCCCACCCAGGTCTATGTAAAGCCCCAGTGTACTCATGAGCAAGGCAGAGGCTGAGCACCACAGAGGACTGGGTATGGAAAAGAGTTTTACATAGCAGATGACATGAAATGCCTGTGGTGGCAGAAGCATTCATGTTAATCACAAGAATACAATTGCCTACATTTCTGGAGGATGCAGATAGTCAGTCTCTAAACAAACAGAAGAGACAGTGTGTCGTCACTACAACCACTATAGGATAAGACATTAAAGGGGAAGACACTGAAGGATTCTGAAATCTATGTTCTTTTGTAACCATTTTCCTTTTCCAGATACCAATTACATTAGCCACCTGCAACTACTGCTATTTTGATTAGTTTTTGTAAGTCAACAAGAGAATAAATAAAAAACACAAGCAAATGTATTTCTCCACTTACTTAATTTGTAAGGTTTTAGGTCACATCTGCTCCCACCAGCTTCTACTGTGTTCAGACACTGAACCATCTGGGACATATTGAGAAATATATACACAAGGGAATTCTTACAGAGGAATGTCATAAAGTGGGTCACTCACTAAACCTTTTCAGTGGAAAACTAAGCAGAAATTGGCCTATATGATAGAGGATTAAATATGCTTGGATGAGTGACACTGCATCAGAGTGTGGATCTGAAGGTGAGAGTGTACAGAAAGCATAGCTTTCAACCTCCTGTAAGTAATTACATTGACTCACTAGTACGGAGAGCATGTTTTCTAATTATTTCTTATATTTCATGGACTTTCAGTTTGAATTGTTGCCTCATTCTCCACTTTTCTTTTTTTGCAGAAAAAATTTGGAGGATTTTTTCCTTGCTACATGCAAGGTAGATGGATATTCAAACTAACATTTAAAACTGCCTTCCTTGTCATTGCAAACTGTTGCAGATGTGCATTTCCCTTCAAGAGAGAAGCAACAATAAACTTAAATTATATTAAAAAGTTCAGTGGTAAGTGCAACAGTGTTTAAACAAGATACGATAGAAAGGTACACTCAATTATTCACTGCATAGATGACAGGGACAGACAAAACTCTTAGGGAGACCCTTCCATTGAGTTATGAGGTTCAGAAAGGATCCTAAATCTTCCTAAACTACTTCTCTGAGGAGAGTTTAGGTGTGTCTGGATTTGGATTTCATTCCAAAGACTAAGTCAGCTATTGTTTATGTTTATAAATTATTGTCTATGTCTAAACAATTATTTATACACAATCAATCCTTTATAACACTTGGCTAAGATTTCAAAGTTTCAACATGCTTGGTTAAAATTACCTTACTAAGTACCTGATGTGATAAGGAGTCTCTCAAACTTGACCAGTCATCTTGAGAAGCACAGGGACCCCCCTCCCTACTCAACGGGAGGTCCAGCTGGGCAGTCCAGTGTCATGCCAACACTGACAATTACTCCACAGATAATGCACTTTTTATGTTCAATAACAATGATACTGTTTAATTCTCAGGACTTTCTCTGTTTTTAAGATACAAGACAAGAGTATTAACAAATATGACAAATATATATGAAAAGCCTGAAATTAGGCGGAGGGGGGGAAGGATATAAATACCTCCTTGCCAATTTGTTCCATGTTTTCAACAGCAATCAATCTGAAATGTCAGTCTGAAATGAATTATTTGGAATCAAGCAAGAAAGACAAGCCACATAAAATTTTGAATGTGTTAGGCCTTAAACTAAAATACTGTTTGCAGTTCAAATATTCTCATAGTAATCCTTGTTCATGTCAGAGTCCAGAACATCCCTTTGGCTGCTCTGGATGTCTCGAGACCCTGGCAGGGGGATCAAGGATCTTGGCAACAAGTCAAAAACACCTGTGCCTTCAATTTTAGCCCATGGGAGAGGCTGCCAACCTTATAAGAGGAATTACAAGCCAAAAGGGATAGAGTAGTATAATAATTAAAAAAAAAAAAAAAAAAAAAAAAAAAAAAAAAAGAGAATTGGTACAGGTGAAAAAAGTAGAATTTTGGGTTTTTTTGGAATGTAATTCAAAGATACAATATGGAAGAATCTGGGCGTGCCCCAGCCTTTTCTTCCTTCTTCTTGTCCTCCATGTCTCAGTGTGATGGTGACACTTTTCTATTGGTCTAGGATAGGGACACACTGTCCAACATAGATTTTAGGTATTGATACGGGAACTGTAAACATGGTACATGTAATTTTGGGTATATAATGTGGGAGACACCTGGGGCTCGAGGCAGACTACCATAGCTTCTGTACTAGCCGGACCTCGGCAGGTCAGAAAGAAAATATTTCAGATAAGAAGAAATAAACAACCTTGAAAACTCAGCTTCACACCTTCCAGACCTTTTCTTTGGCTGCTGGGCTAGGGAAAAAGGACTTTCACATTGTTGGGGTCTTGCCAACCCAACCCTGACATGTTCATCTTTATCATGCATATTCAATAACAGAAAAAAAAAAAAAAAGAATGTCATTGTATTAAGTACCAAATCTATCAGGAGGTGGTATCCTACTGTATTGTTGTGACAATTTAGAAAAAGTGATGTCTGTAAAGTGATGTCTTATTTTTTAAAAAGCCACTGTGATATGGGTCTAGCAAAGGATATGAGAAGGTGACTTTATTAACAGCAAAACTTAGGTGTAGATTATCAGGTGGGACCACTGCTACCAAGTGGAAGTAAGATCTGTGTCAGTTCACATCAGAGGTCCATCTTATTCTGTTTCATCCACTAGTGAGTATGCTGCAAAAGCTAGTCCAATTTTTATACAACAGCAAACAGACTATCCCTTGGGGCATTGATGCAGGAAACCTGTAAACAGTCTGTCTCTTTGGGTATAGATATGGGATCTGGGATTCCCCAAAATTCTGTCAATAGGAAGTTTATTTGCATAGGCAGAGACACATACATATTTAGTTGAGCTAATATAACTGCCTTTCATTATGATATAATTAGTTTTATAATCCTGATAATTTCCTGGTTTTTATTTCTTGCAACAGTGAGTAGGTGTCATTAAATACTAAGTATGTTAAATAATACTTTTGACAAACTTTAATCTGCTTCTCCTTCGAACTTCCTCAAGTTCCATTTCTTACATTATGAAAATACAACATATATTAATTTTTTCATTTCAATTTGCATTAATCGCTGCATAGGTCAGAATTCAATTGCATTTGTTAAAATATTGTCCATTCATGTTGTTAGCAATGCTTTTGCTCATGTTCATGTGTAGAAATTTTGGGTTCTAACTAGAATTACTTGGGAATATGTTTATTACTGTACTGTGTTCTGTTATGGACTCTCTTTGTCATCTTGGATGAATGACCTACTCTACTAAAATCATTGTTTCTGTCAGCATTCATCCTTTATAAATTGGAAATAAAATTTCCCCATATCAGAATGGTTGATGCCAGGATAAAATTTCTAAATGGCAGTGAAATGTTGAGGACCCTTTTAGTAGGCAAGGATTAGGAAAATCTTTTGAATAAAATGAATCAACTAATAAGGACAGGTATTCAGTAGATGGATAGATGAACTCATAGACCTCAATATAATTTTCCTTATCAAACTCATTAATTTCTTTCCCCATGAAGCCAGCACTGTAAAAATAGGACCGTTATCTAAATTAGTTTTTTAAAAAAACATCGTAAATGAACATGATTTTGTTCAGAAGCACAGATGTATTTTCTTGCCTAAAACTTAAAAAATACTGATGTATTATTGGTATATAAATGCCACATCTCACTGAAACATTTAGTATATGCCTAAATTGTGACAGAATTTTGATTCAGACCTGCTTGGGGAGCTATTTCATCCATGGATAATCACCACTCCCTGCAGGTTGATCTGCTCATTTCATGTTAAAAAGAGGGTCACTTTACAAATGCACCGCATTAATCCCTTTTTTATTTCTTGCAGGGTCTGTTAAGAACTGCAAATACCAGAGAACTGAAATATTTGAGTAGATTATACTTTTTTTACCCTTCCAAATCTTTTAAGTTGTAGTTTTAAGGAAAGAGCCTTTTTCTTTACAGAGACCACAGAGGTTCTTCTATTGGGTAGAGTTCTGTGAAACTTCTTCACAATTAAATCTGCATATGGATCCATCACCTTAATCATCTGTATTAGAGAACGTAAAGTGAGAGAAATGTCTCCAAGATGGAGCTAAAAGGGTCAAGGTGGAATAATTCTGTTTGTATGCACGTCTAAACAGTTACTTTTTTTCTGTTTTTACAAAAGACTTTAGGGATAGAAATTAGATTGAACTTTTTTCCTTACTTTTTCAGACATTCCTTCAAACTAGATCTTTCCTCAGAAAGGTTATTGCTTAAAGTGAATTACTTGACTGAATGTGAAATGAAGCCTGCTTCTAAAGCCACAGTGCATGCGCTGCTTTTCCACCCAGTAAAGGCTGACCAGTACATAGAAATTTATCACAATTCCTACAATATTTTCACTTACAGTTCTCCATTTTCTAGAGATCTGTTATTGCTAGAGAATTTCAGACTAAACATGGAAATGTAAAAATGCAAGTCTCAAACACCACAGGCTTCCAAAAACCAAGGATGGATTATTTTTAATAATCCTAAGCTGAGTCTGTGTGATAATCATTATTCCTAACAGTTTCAGATATTTGCAAAATTGGAACTGGAAATGACCCCAAGAGATTCCATCCTTCTACTTCTGGGCAGTACTTGCTATGCCTACATCACTCCTGATGGATGTCCTTAAAAATAGACAATGTGGAATATTCCCCATATTCTCCCTCTCAGTCAGATGAGTTTTCACTGATCTTGCCATTTAGAAACTTTTTTTAACTTGATTTGGCTAAGTTAATAGCTATTATATCTTGTCTAATTTAATATTGCATATTGTGAAAAAAACTCTTTGCAGCTGACATTCTAAATACTTGTAAACCAGAATAATTTTTCTACTTAATCTTATTTTGTCAAGACTAGACAGCCCCAGTTCCCCTAGCTGCTTCTTAGAGGTAGTGTTTGTTAGATGTCAGCACATCATGGATGCTTAGTGTTGGACTCTCTGTTAACATGCATCTGGACACAGAGATCTAGCTGAGGTCTAACTGTGCTGGGCAGAGCAGGCTTGCACTCCATACTGAGGATATTTTAATATGCTTTGAGTCCTGTCCTATTTCTCTGCTTGGAACCTTGGTTCCATTTTTCCATGGCCAGGGAGAGACTAGATTTGCAATGATCCATGGATAGTTTTCCTCAAGATTATTTACTTGCTTTGTCATTCTCATTTCTGATATTGTCACTGACGTTTTCCTAAAATTAGAATTTGGACCTTATTTTCTTTGGATTGAATTTCATTTTGTTTTTTGTTTATAATTCTTTCAGTTGTTGGGAGATTCTAACTTCTAGTTCTACAGCATCCTAATGTCATTCTCAGATCAAGGGTAGATTTCATGAGAATTCTTTCCATTCTGTCTTCCAAGATATTAATGAAACATCAAGGACAGATGTCTCTGGATCCCTGCCTACCAAGTTTTCTTCTTTTGTAGAGAGCTTGAGTGTATTCTGTGGCCTCCCAGCACCCCAATCTCTTGAATGAAAAGACAAATAAGATGTGTATGTTTCAACTCAAAACTGTTAAATTTCTTACCTTCAATCTGTCATGTTCTTTTCCAGTTTAAAAATGCTGTCACTTAAACACAAAATGCACACACCATATGGTTATTAAGTTCAGTATGCTTTTCAAACTTGCACATATTTCTCATCTTAGTCAGAAATGTTGGGAATTCTATTGTGTAGGCATATTTTAAATATTTCAAACATTTTCAGCTTTTAGATTCACTGGAAATGGTTGACTATTTTTTATGCAGTATTTATTTCAATAATCTCTCAGCAGCTTTTTGAAAATACACATGTGAATATATGAATGTAACCAAATTTCCACACAGTGAGTTTTTTCTGACTGTACATAGATGCATTACTACATTGTGGTTTAGGATCATAAAATGCCCTTTAGTGATAAATCTAACTCCCCTTTTTTTGTAAGAATTTTACTTTATGCTAAATCTCTAATTAGATTCTTTATCATGAAATTTTAACAATTGCGAACTGCATAGTTTTCGTATTGCTTTTGCATTCACCACCCTACATGCATATTTTAATTTTTCATTTTTCAGAGGGCAGTAACTATTCTATTAATATTACATTAAACATGAGTGTTCTACAAGCTTTTAGGAACACATTACCCTTGTTCCTGGGCAATAGACTCCAGGGGCATATGCAGAAAATGAGTCTGTCTTCAATATAGTTTTGCTCATCCACAAGTTTGTTTTCAAGGAAATAGTGCTAGAATTCACTTGGGATTGCTACAAAGCCTCACTTTTGATCCTCTAAGGACAGATGACAAGTTTGTAGTTCATGAAAGAGAGAGGCATTTATGTTGTAGAGAGCAGGGATATAATGCTTTCAGAAAGCAAACTCACAGCCCTATCGAAAGACAGAGGTTGAACACAACTCATCAGTTTCTCCAGGAGGAGGCTGTGGGAAACCCTGTTTAAAACCTTGGAGATATGCAGGTAGACAATGTCCACCCCACACTAACTTTGCAGGTTACTTTGTCACAGAAGGCAATCAGGTTTGTGAAGCAAGATTTGCTTTTGGTGAATCCAAAAGTTTTTCCCAATCTTGGACTTCATCTTACCTATGATAGCCCCTGGGAGGATTCATTTAATAACTTTCCCAGGGACTGGAGTAAGGTATTTGGCAGCCTAAAGACTAGGTGGACAGAAGTGTTCACTGGTAAACAGCTCCAGGTCTTCTAAGGGTACTTTGGAGTACACTAAGACTTCCTAATACCTTTCACCACTCAGTGGAGAGGCAAACCTCCTGACACCTGCCAAGTTGCTTGGATTCATGGTCATGTCACTTGCAGAACATGATTCAATAAATAGATGTTGCCAGATGACAAATACTGAAGAGCAGCCTCTCCAAAAGACTGGTGGTATTTCTCCTTCCCTTAACTTTATCAAGTATTCACTGATTATAACATTGCTACAAAGTGAGAAGACAGGCTCCACTCCTTATTTCTAAATTTACTGTTGCTCAGGTGGATACTGTTACTACTGCTAGTATTTTATTCCAGGCTGATTGTAATCCTGATGTCCCATCTTGGCCGTGACCACCTAGATGGGGAGCTGTGTTCCTTTGCTCGCTGTGTGTTTTGCCAGAGCATGCTGAAAAAGCTGAAACTATATCTGAGAAGTCATCTTGGGAAATCCATGATTAAATTCAAATAGGAGAGGAAGGAATTGAAGCCAAGTCTCGCACAACCTAAGTTTTTAGTCTGTCAGTAACCTCCTATTTTGGCTGCCATAGCCAGTTCCATGAAACTATTTGGGGTTAAGGTTGCTAAGTAAAGTCAAAAACCTTTCTGTGGCCTGATTTAGTACCTAATCCTTTGTGAGAAACTAGTTCTGGAAGACATATACCTCTTCCTAATTTTTGATGGAAAAACCTGAGTGCCTTAGCGCTCTTAGCTCCCTTAAATATGGGAGATTTAAATTTCATGTTCTTCCTACTGTTTACAAAGGTGCGTATTCACAGCAGGACCACCAAGTCCTAGGTGTCTGGAATTTCAAAGCCAGATTTTGACTTGAAAATTCCACCCATTTAGATAAGAATAATGTATTCAGATATCTGCAGAATTTCAACATGTTATCCTAAGTGTTGAGAACTGCAGTGTTCAGTAATACAATGCATGTGTTTTGTTGACTGGACTCTGATGCTTCTCCATTTCACAAAAGGTTGTTTTTGTTTTTTTTTTTTTTTTCATTTAAAAACCATAGCTAATTAGCTACTTTCTGATTAAATTTATTTTATGGGAAAATGTTGCTTAGCCCAGTATGTTTTGTCAGAAGTATATTGGTTAAAAAAATTGATACAGGGCAAGGCAGTTTTCCCCAGTTCCCTGGGGGGGAAATATATTTTCATATTTTCAGACAGATCTGCACTGCACTGAGATAATGGTATAATGATTTCTGTTTCCTCATTACCAAGCCATCTTCTGGTAGCCACAGGTCCCAGCAGGTCAGAGACCTGGAGAGCCTGATGTCCCTTCTCTCCAGTTGTTACTCTGGTGCTTTTCAGAAAGACCTCCATATAAGCTCCTTCAAGACCAGAATACAGGGATTTCTGACTCCACCTGTCCAGGGGTGAAGTGCCAGAGTCCCAGCATCCATGGTTTGGGTGCACTTTGCCATGCCAGAGGTCACAGTTGATCTTCCATGGAGCCAGGATTTAATGAGAGACACAAACCACATGATCTCAGTCTATTTTAGTGGCATTGCTGTTCTTGTAAAGTTTAATTCTACAAATAGTAGAAATGAGCAACAGACAGGAATTTCAGTTTTAGTGAGCATGCACACACCAGTAGTCATATCTGAAACAGCGTATCAGCACAAAAATTTCATCCAAATTTCTGGCTCCCAGGGAAATTAGGAAAATCTTTTGTCTAGATTATTTGCTTGTCCTGTTTATTCAGCTTAGACCAGAAGAAATGGAACAAATAAGCACAACAGAAAATTTGCCTCATTCTACC
This sequence comes from Vidua macroura, assembly GCF_024509145.1. Classification (NCBI taxonomy): domain Eukaryota; kingdom Metazoa; phylum Chordata; class Aves; order Passeriformes; family Viduidae; genus Vidua; species Vidua macroura. The sequence continues at coordinate 128,594,610 of NC_071571.1, forward strand.
TTCATCTCCTTGAAATTTTATCTGAAGCCTAGGCTCATAAAGTTTCTCAGAGCTATAAACAGAATTGAATGCTCTATTTTGATGGATTTTAAAGTGTATAAAACACATTCTTTAAAGGTATTCTAAAAGCCACATTACTCAGGAAATGGCAGGTTTTGTTTTGCAACATTTTATACATATACATTAGAAGGCTGTGTCGCTTCAAACGAGAAGTGACAGGCAATTAAAATATAATTTTAAAATAGCTTTTCCTCATATATAAAGAAATAATAAACCTGAGCTCCCCTATCTTAAAAACATTAATTTCCAATTCTGTACTCTTATAGTTCCAAAATAATGAAAGTTGCCAATTGCATCTTCTAGAAGAGTGAAAGCATTTTTCTATACAGAGGTTGACTGTATACACTTGAAAGAATAGAAGGTGATTATATGTTCTGAAAACCACAAATCAGAGCCAGCATATGGAATGATGTGTCTGTGGTGAAGGAAAAAAATACAAATGTGCTATCATTTTTTCATGTTAAAAAAATAACAAACCTTAAAATCAGGTTGCATTTACTAAAAAAGAAAGCAAAAATTAGTAGCTTGATTGAAAGGCATAAGTTTTCCTTTTCTTCTATAATGCTATTGTAAAATAATCTATTTAACAATTTTATTTCTCAAATTGCAAACTAGACTTTTTATACCAAAACAAAACAGAAAATCATATCAGTTAATAAACCTATTTTTAATGCCAGAAACTAAAAGCTCACTAGAAAAAAAAAAAATGCCACATTTTGTACAGTGTTAGAAGGCAAGGTTTTTGCCAGCCAAGATGTGCAGCTCCCATCTGCAAAAAATGTGCAATCACATTCTCCTCCATAAATTAAGATAAAAAGAATTATCACAATATCACGATTGAATACTAGATTTTCAAAAAATGTATTTTATAATACAAGAGTCAATTAATTATGAGGGGGTTTTCCAAAATATTGATGATCTGTCACTTTACAGCACAAGCCTTCATTCAGGATGAATTGATTGGAAGTTCTTCCTTTCTGCAATGGCAGCAGAAATCAGCTTGCAATTCAGCCACTCTTCTAAAGCTACAACAGATCCAACAGAAGGTGACTAGCCATCCCTGTGGCAAGCTAACCTAAGGGAAATTCTTCTAGACTTGTTGGCAAGATCAACAACTGTTGTAGTTAAATTTAATCCTGTTTATTACTTTGACTTCATAAAAAATCTACTACCTCTAGAAAATTGAAATTTCTCCTGAAATTTAAACAATCTTTCAGTATTTTTGGTGTGGGAAGTCTGATGGACTGGATCAGTGTCTATGTTATAGATGAGCATAGTCTCATTGGTTTCCCTGATCTAACTTCTATCCACTGTACCTACTTCTATTTTTTAGCTCTTATGCAATAGCTTACTTAAAAATACTCTGAAGCAGGAACCAGCTTCTCCTCTGGCATTAGTACTAATCTCTAATACACTTTGGGCCATACTCTCTTTTCCAGAGTCTGTTGCTGAAATTATTCTTATGTCTTTTCAAAGTCTGGGAAGCTTAGCACTAGGCAGCCTGATTTGTTTAGCACTCTCTTGAATCTAAATGCCAGCACAATTGCAGATGAGCTTAACAGATTTATTTGCAAAGGAATTTAATGAAGAGTTCGTTAAGAGAATGGCACAAGGTACATTGCATCTGGAGAAAATGATAACAGTAAAAAAAAAAAAATGCAAAAAGCCTTCTTTATGTCATATAAAATCTGTAGAATTGCATTTCTTTTTAAAGGAATGTGTGTTTTACTCTTGTTTATTAGCTATAGAATTAGATGATTAATAAACTAATTTATAAATAGTTTATATATTATTTAAATACTAAAAAAACAAAAAAAGAGAGGAACTATTATCTTTTGATGATGATACCTTTTATTCTCACTTTTTTTATCATCAGTTTATGGGTAAGCATCTATGCCATAAAAGAATAAGCTGAAGGGAATAGATATAAGATTCATTACAATTCCAAAACTGGTGGGCTCTCAGATGGCATGAAAGGAAATACAAAAACACACAAGGGAATTGGACGTGGTATTTTTTGATACTTCGAGCTTTGTGAAAGTTTTCCTAAGTAGATGCTATTCAGAAAAGTTACACTGACAGTCACTTACCAGAAGAATCAGTAACATTTATGATGCCAAATTCCTAATGCAGTATAATTCATGGCAGAAGCATTGGATCAGATCTACACTTCAATAAATCACATGAGAATCTGGAGCAATCAGAGGAAGGTGACACTCCTGAGTATATTCCACATCAGGCTTTTCTGTAAAGCAACTAAGCTATAGATAGGCATGAAACAATTTGTCACCATCCTAAAAAGCAAGCACAAGAAGACTTCTGGAGCAGAATGGGAAATCAGCATGATTTTAAAATTCATCTCATACTGATCCAGTGCAATGGCAACAAAGGTACCCGTAGCTGAAACTGTTGATCTGTTTTTCTATTATTGTCTTGCACTGCTGCTTATGACCCAGAATTTAACAGCTGATGTTACTTTGGGGGTTTTTGTTCACTTTATGTTTGAGCTGTGGCAAAGACTGAGACACAGGGCTCAAAATTCATTCAGTTGAAATAAAAACGATCTTGGTGTGTGTCCATTAAAAGATCTTTCAAAATTCATGGGGTATATACCAAAACACAAGTACTAATATTAGCTCCCTCCAACAGACTCAGTTACAAACAAATCAATCCTTTAGTGTGAAGAGAGTTTCTGTGCATTATAATGAGCAGTTTCTTGGAAAGAGTAAAAACATGGAAAAATAACAAATGAGTAATCAGTATTTAGCCCAAACAGAAAAACAGTACCAGGCTGAAAGATTAGGTAATAAATATCAAACCAATAATCAGACAAAAAAGCTGAAACACTTTGACAGGGCAAAAAAAAAGTAGCTCAAAAACAATGGCCTGTCTAGGAGATTCATATTAGCCAAACCTGAGTTCCATATATATTTGCAAAGTATAATCACCTACCAAACTAAACTGCTCAGTGCCTGTCACCGTTTTAGTAGGCTTATTCTGAACAATAGTGTTTCAAGTTGTGCTGGCATTTGGAGAGTCATGGTATCTGAGTGATGGTATCTGAAATGCAGCACAGGTATAATCCATGAAGTACCCTGTAGTCTTGACCCCCCAGAGGTATGTTAATCCTCTCCCCACCAGTGGTACCAGGTTTTCTTTCAAGAGGAAACAAACTGTAGGAGATAGACTCTGATACCTGATCCTTGTCACAGCATGAATTCAGGAAATGTCTTTGGCCCCTCAGATTCAACATGTCCAGTGGATAGAGGAGAATGAATGTTAGGAAGCTGATCTGTATCACAGCTACAGATCTATTCAATGATGGGCACTGTAAGAGTGATACAGAGTTCCTCAAACCTGTTTCTTCTTTCTTAGTCAGTGTGATGTTAGCTGTGTTTCAAGACTAGAAATTGTGTTATCCCAAGGCAGTTCACGGAAATGTAGCCACATTATTTCAGTATCACTGCTCCTAGTCAGACACCAATATGCCTGCTGACTGTGATGAAACTCGTGTCCTCATGCTGGAAGTGTTTTGTTTTTCTCTACACCTTGTTTCATCTCAGATCATGGAATGTAATAGCATTTCACCTTGTTTGTAGGGAGAACAATAAAAATATTATCTAAGTGACGTATAGCTAGACAGCAGAGCAAGGACAGCACAGAGGCCCAGTACAGCTGGCAGCAGTTGCAGTTTCTCTGTTACCATGCTGTCAGAGACTGCAATAGTTTATGCCTCAAGCATTTTGATATAAAGTTGTGCTCATTATAACAAAAACTATATAAAGAAGTGTCATGGTTTGACACTGGCGCAATGCCAGCGCCCCCATGAAAATGCACCTTCCCCAAATAAATGCTGTGAGATGTTATCAGGAACAGAGCAGGCCCAAGCTTAATAACAAAGAGAAAAAAAACATTATTAAACTACTACTACTACAGAAAACACATAAACTAAATCCAGGATGAAGACCTTTTAAAACACCCCTCCTCCTCCCAATTCCTAAAACACCCACCATGAAACATCACCCGGGATTCCTGATCAAATTACCACCCTTTAGATAATCAATACTCAAGCTATCAAGGGAGAGAGAAGTCTCTCTTGCACCACAGACCCCCCAGGAAACACAGTTGCCACCTCCTGTGTTTCCCTGTCACACATGGCAACCGCCCGGAGAAAATCTGCCAGTGTGACACTCTCCTTTCCATGTCACAGTGCTCTCACCACCGTGCATGGACAGACTGCTCATAGGGCTCCTTTAAGGATGCTTTGCCACGGACCCAAAGATACAACAGTTCAGCTTCTCATCTTGGGACTACAGTCCCCCCCATTTTCCCCTGGGGCCAAGGGTCCAAGAACAGAGATCATCTTCTTTCCCGAAGACAGAGGGCATCACCATTCCCTCCTCAGCTTTCTTCTGTTCTTGCCATTCCTGTGCTGTTAGAAGCTGAAGCAGGTCTCCTTGGGTCACCACTGCATCCCCCTAAAATGCAGTCTCTATTGCAGGAGGTTTTGGTTCAGTCCATGGCTAACAAGAAAGGTCCAGCCAAAAGCTACTTCATCATCTCCTCCCACCTAAATATTTCTTCTTCTAACATCTCAGGTCCCGGACTGTCTCTCTTCCACTCCAAATCAAGGAGGAGTAATATTTTACAAAGCCCTCATTTCCTGGAAAGGGTTAAAAGTTCAGGCTCCCTGGACAGCTGATATCTCAGTCCAGCATCCCGTCTCCCACGCTGGGCATCATCCCCCCCCCTTTCTCTTTCTCCTCTGCCGGCAAATTTCCAGGTGCCGCCAGGCTCTCTGTCACTTTCCCTCTGTGGGGGGGGAACAAAGGCATCTCCGCTTCTCTCCACCCTTCCGTCCACAGGAGCTGGCTCGGTTCCAGACCTTCAGCCCCTCAGCCTACCTGGACAAGGCCATGTGGCTTCCCCTCCCCCACCCAGCCTAAGGCTGGGCAGGGGAGAGTCTGCACTCTCTGACGACCGGAACCAAAAGAGAGAGTTCTCCTGGGAGTTCTTGCTTTTAACCCCCTGTGTTCTCAGAGGCGTGTCCATACTTTCAGTGGTCACTCCAGGTGCCAATATCCAAACCTGACCACTGATTGGTTTGACCCAACTTCCTGGAAAAAAATTTACTTCCATGTCAAACCACGACAAGAAGTTATAATAAAAGAAGCCTCCCTGAAGATACCTGACTGGGACTTTAGACTGAAAGTCAAATTGTTGAGATTAGGTAAAGGGAAAACCCATTCTTCAATCACCTGAAACAAACAAATAAACAAGGAGAAGAATGTAAGCCAAACCTAGAAGCCATGCTAAAAATCATCCTTGGCTTGCTTCAGGGTGGGGGAGGCCATAGACCACAGACCCATTTGCTGGGAGCTGGTTTGCACAGATTTTGCCCCCAGCAGAGGTGGGGGGAGGAAGTCTCAGTGTGTTGTAACCTCTGCTCAGGGGCAGTGAACCCATCCTCCCTTACACAAACTGGCTGTGGAACCCCCTGCCTTGAGGGGCCACATCCACGGGGCCCATTCACATAAGCGGCAGCTGGAGGGGTGCCTTAAGCCATCAAAGGCCCCCCAGAAGTGTCCCCCAGAGTCATTCCTGAAGCCTTGCACCACAGGACTGCATGTGATGCAATAAATGTGGAGTCTTTTGTCAGAGACAATGGAAAACTCCTCCCCCCAGGGAAGTACCTGGATTTTCCTACCTGGCCTGAGTGTATATTAACCCACCAGATTCTGTGCTTTTTGGGGGAACCTTCATCACCAAGAAGACCTGCTGGAGAGGATCAATGGACCATCGTTGAGATCCACAGAGTGGTGATATTTTCCTTATTTCCTTATTCCCTGTTACTGTCTTTCTGTCCCCCCACCTATTTCCTATTTCTTTCTTTCTCTCTCTCTCTCTCTCTCTCATTTACTATCAAATAAAACCCATACTGTTGTCACTGGCATGTGGTCTCATTTGCACCTTAATTCAGGCAGAAACATTTCTAAGCACCTTAGTAATCAGATCCTGACACGTGCCAGAGAGGAGAAAAATGAGAGGCTTCATCAGGTGGGAATGAGTATCCTTCTCTTTTACCACTTGTCTGGCAAGTGTGAAGGAGTCAGACTCACTCATGTCCACTGTCTGTGAGTACACATGTGAGTGTTCTGTTGCTCAGTCATTAGACACAGTCACAGTAAGCCTAACTTACACTAAACAGATTAAAGAATAACCATGCTGGAAATGCAAAAAGAAGGAATGTGTCTGACTTGAGATCAGAAAGCTCCTGTCAAAGCGCCTGTTCTTGGGGGTTCAGTGTGCACTTGTTTTCATTTGTTTAGATAATTCCAAGCTAAAAGTAGCGTAGCTTACAAGTTTGCTAGCAGCAAGGTTCTCTCCTACCAGCTTGTGCTGTGACTTTGGAAACTCCAGACTCAGTCTAAACACCACTGAGATATCACCGACAGGTTCTCTGGAAGAGGTGAACAGTAACTGCTAAAGCCCACAGCAGTCAATAGAGGCTGACAATAAACTAGCATCTGCATACATGAGTGTGTTTTCCTTTTCCCCAAGACTTCCTTTCTGGGGCAATGTAATATCTACAGCTACTAGATAACACACCTTAATAGAGACCCTTTCACCATTTGCTTTTCTCTTCCAGGCTCTTTTAGTGCTTTTTTTCTCCTTTGTTTCTGGCCCAGAGAACTTGCCTAGTTAGGCAGAAAGGAAAATTTTACAAATGCTGCATACATGCCCCACAGTTTCATACAGATAAATTGCACTATATTTAATTCCAAAGCTTTTAAAACTGACTGCTATTCATTAGTGTCTACATATGGCTGCACGTCCCAGCTTGAACTGCTTAAAACCATCTCCTGAGCACAGGATTTTTTGCCAACCATCAGCATACAACAACCATTTGTCTATGTATGCAGTGCATTCTCCTATAATCAACTTACTGTATATAAATATCCAAATTAATTCTTCCTCAAGATTGGTCTTCAGATTCCACCATATCAGCCAAAAGCTGCTCTGCTCACTATCGTTTTCCACTTGCTAATTAATTAGAGAAAGTCACAAGAAATACCAGCTAAGTATTTTTGGGGGGCTTAATGAATGAGTGTATTAATTTAAGAAGATTTAGCAATTATGCATTTTCTAATATTGATTTCCACTAAATCCTATCTGGAAATTAAGGAGATTGATAATAAAGCCTTTTATTCAATTCAACTACAATATATCTAATGAATAAATTGGCTGCATGCACATCCTTAGAACTAGATTCGTTTAGCAATAAATGGTGCAATACAAAGGAGCACATTGTAATTGAAATTAAGGAGGGTAAAAAAAAAGGTGTAGGCTGAACTCAGTAATATGCTAATCAAGCACAGTGGAGAAAGGAAATTTTATGTGGTGTAGATTTTTTTCCCCTGACATTCAAAGAATTTAATTTTCCAACTTCTTTTCTTATTTTTGTGCGTAGCCAGGTCCTGTTTGTTGGGTTCCTCAGACTGCTGCTTCACAATGAAAAAAATCTCATGTACAGAGCAGGACACTGTGAGCTGAATCCTGTTGGGCCAAAAAAAAATTACAGATTTAATTTTGAAAGTTGATGACAACACATTTCTTCAGCTTCAGATTGTTTATTTCTATTCCAAAGCTGCAGAAGAGGGGAATGATTTCCATTAATACAGAAAATGCATCATGGCCCTAAGAGAAAGGAAGTAGTAGATGAAAAAAAACCAAAACTGAATACAGGAAACCTCAAATGCTCACCCTCCTTCATCTTCCAGAATGAAAGTTATAACCAGTTAGAGTAAGACTCATATCTGTGATCATTTAAATTCAAGACTGGCAATACAATCCATTCAGACCTTTGGAGAGTGGTCAGCACCAAGAATCTCTCAGTTGTAAATTCTTCTTTTCATTTCAGTAAACCTCTCACATCTGAGCAATCTTTGAGGATAGAGTTGAAACAATAAATTTTCTTAGCATTTCCTCTCCTAGGATGCAGAAAACAATTTTGTTAATTCTTTAGTGGCTTCTGAAATTCAGTCAACATATCTTTTTCCTTTTAATTTTCTTTCTTTTTGATTCACTCTTCTTAAGTGTCTGCTACCTCTTGAAGTAGCACATGAAGTATCTAGCAGAAAAGATACTAAGGACTAACTTAAAACCTGTATATATTAACTCATTTAAGACTCCCACTGGTTTTAATAGAATTTTGATTAAGCAATATGATTATTCAAATTAGCTTCTTAAATGTACTGTATAATATATCCTAATTTGTTTTATTGTGTTAAAATTCATCTCTTCTTGCCCAAGGGAAAAAAAATCATATCACTGAGAGCCTTTTTAGATTGAGGTCTTCAGAAACAAAACAGTGTCAATGTCAGAATCAGACATCAAACACCAGAAATGCAAAAAAATGAAATACTGATTCCCAAATCATTCATGTCCATTATTTTTTACTTGTTATTACATTACTATTAATATAATTTGTAATTTAAAAAACTGTCTTGACAGTAATTAATTTAATGTTAATAATAAAGATTCAAGTAATACTAAATTCATAGGGACCATGTCAAAACAACTCATTGTGGCTTGGCAGTGTATATACAAGGGCCTTTAAAAGTTAATGATTTCATTTTCAGCAGTCATTTTGTGAAGAAAATATTATTGTCATTGTAAAGACAGCAGAAAGAAAGTAGGTCATTTTCTGGAGTACAGAGCACAGTATGATAGAGTAAAAATGAAAACTCAGTGAATTTTATAAGCTATTCCTAGGCTTATAGCCATCTAGATATATCTTTCACCATTTGATAGGCCTTAACTTTTTCAGCCCCATATCCCAATCACATATGAAGAGTTGCATCTTACATAACTAAATAAAACTACTGTAATCACAGATACCCTGCATCCTTAAATAAAATTTGAAAGATGTGAATTAGCACAAGAGCTTAGAACAGCAAATTATGTATGAGATGTGGAGATTATGAAGATAGAACCTTCCCTAGAACTCACTCTTCTTGTCCCTTTCTTTACATCTTTGCTCCTTTCATACCTATTACTATGGAAATAGAGGCATTGACAAAGTTCCAAGGACAAGCTGACTGGAGAAAGAAACAGCACAGAGGAAATGAAAACTGCTAAGCATGGCTGCTGAGAATGCAAAGGGGTAGTGAAAAGTAGTCTAGAAAGGATGAAATACTGGGGTGTCTGTCACAGGACATGGGATGATAGGAAAGTCATAAAATCAGTCTTTGAACAACAGACTTATGTTCATACACACACAGGTACTTTATCCTCAGTTCCTCCCTTCAACAACTGTAGCTCTCTCAGGGAGAGAGAAATGTAAAGAGGAGAAATAACTCTTTCTCTTACAGTGGTTGCAGTTCTTTTAAAAGGCCTCTCAAGCACATTTAGCTTTGCATTTGCATACTCATATACCATATACTGATGCTCAGTCTCACATTTTCTGCAGCTAAGACATGAATATACAGTAATTCTGGGGGTAGTTATTTTGGTATGATGAAGTCAGCATAATACAGCTGAAAGTGAGAGAAAGCTGCCAAACTTTTATCTTTGATACACCTGAAAATAAAAATCTCAGAAGAGAAATTTCAGTGTTCTGTTAAGTAGCTCAACAGCTAATAGGTTGGGTAATGTCTGCTCCCTCTGCTCTTTGCGTACTTCATGCAAAGCAAAATACATATGCAGGTTTTGGAGCAGGGAACAAGTCTGACGTGCCTTTGGTGCCAAGGAATGCTCTATTAACAACCTGCAGAATTAGGGTCCCTCTACCTGTTTCTCAGGTTCCATAAATTCTATGTCACTTTCTGTGCAGAAATTGGCTTCAAGCAGGAGAAGGAAGCTGCTTCCCTAGAGGTTACAGAATAATCTTGCAGCTAATACTCTCTTCTCCTCAAGCTGAGAATACATATTCCTAAATTTCTTCCTTAGAGTTTTGCTTATCAGAGCGTGCATAATCCAATTCTTGGTCCATTAGTCAGATCTGGCCCATGGCACTCTTGTGCCCAGCTTTTTCATTTACAGCTATGAAGCGGAGCTGCTCAGATAGTGAATTCTTCCTGTATGGCTGGATAATCCGTCTCCCTTGGTGAAGAAGTTCTGTTCTCACTTAGAGATAGACCTACTGCCTTGCCATATTCAAGGAAGATGAAGCAGGCACCAGCAGACACATGTCTTTTTATGAGTACCCACATAAAACCCGAACAGCCACTCCCTTGGGCTCTAAGTTAACTGTGCAAAAAGCTGTTCCTCCACAAACCCCTTTCATAAGAAGCTCTGTGCTGTGAATCCTGAGTAGGAGGAGGTGTTCAGGCTAGTTGTATGTGCACAGTGGGAGATTGAGTCTCTGCTGAAGCACTTTGGCTCTGTGTATAGACAGTGGTGAGAGCTGGCACCTCTGAAATGAATTTCCTGAGAGTATTTGATACAGCACTTCATTGCCAAAGTAGCAGTGAGTCCTGGCTTGGTATGTCACAGATAACTAAAACAGATTACAGCTGCTGAAAAGACAATTCATTCAGGAATTAAAGAACTCTGGTTTATCATGAATAACTGAAAAACTAATACATAAGTTATCTTAAATAAGGTCTCATAAGAGGAAGGAATTCTTAACTGAGTTTCTTAGAAAGAATCTCATTCTACACAGCAAAATATGCACCAGTTCAATTACAAAGGTGGTATTGCAACATATTTAAAAATTAACATTAATCATCTCTCACCCAGACCCATTTTTTATCTCTTCTCGCAGGATGCGTGCTCTCTAGAAATACTTTTTTAAAAACTGGTTAGCGGAATCAGCTCTTACAGTCTTTAATATCAATAAGCTTTCAATACCCTATGGAAAAAAAATATTACAAAAGCAATTTAAAGTTAATCCCTTGGCAACACTTTTGCAAACATCAAATTAGCAGTGGTGAGAATGTCTAGGTGATTTTGTCCTGTTTAATCAACAATGCTAGACTGGAAGACAGCACTAGGTGATTCTGTGCACGAGGTCTCTGTCTCAGAGCTGTGTGACTGCATAGAAACATTACATCAGTAGACAGGGCAGTGACAAGAACTAGCACTTCATTTTAGGAAGATTTTTAACTTTTCTTCCTCTAACATGGTAGAGAAACAGCACAGATCTAAAAATTAACCATGGTCACCTTTAGGTTAATTCTTCATGGATTTTCCACCACTGAAGAAAGGCTTTACAAATGTACAAAGAATACATAGATACACAAAGAATGCATATCTTTTTAAATTTTACTAAAGATCCAGAAAGGCATATGAAGTCTTCCTACCCCCAGGACTGCCAGTTACTTTAGGCTAAGACAGTCTCCCAGAAAATGTTGGTTTTCAATCATGTTAGGTGAAGGAGGGCATCATATCTGGGACTCTCACTTGACTTCTGGCTTAGAACAAACTTCCTAAGTATATGAGTCACTGGAGTGTTGTATAGAAAGGGGAAAAAAAACAGCATGAAAAAACCATTGCCAACTCATTTTTTGTGGAGTCTATTGCAGTGGGTATATGACTAATGTTTCAAAGTATGAAAGTAGGACTGAATCTCTCTGGAGAATGTGCAAAATTCATTGGGTTTTTTAATCCTGAGTGGTCTTAGTTATGAACCAAGCTGTGTCAGAACTGCCTGCTCCTAACTGTGCTCCTTATTGGAACACTTTCTGCACTTTTGGTGCTTCATCACTGCTTTGTAAGTTGCATTCAGGATTTGAATATCCCAGAGAGTATATTCAACCTACATGTGATTGATTGTGAGAACGGTTTCTAATACTGCTAATGCACAGTCTGGGGCAAGCAGCCTCAGGACTTAGCCTTTAATTCAGGTATTAGCAAAGTAAGATAGTAATATGCAATTAACTATTCCACAAGCATATTATGTGGCTTACTTGGTTAATGCTTGTAAGGCACACTTTGGAAATTAAAATGCTACATGCACTGAGTATTATACAGCATGGAAAAATGTTTGACTTTTTAATTCAGATGGAATGTATGTAACACAATGAAACCATGAATCTTGGCCAGCACACTAGAAATCCTTTGCCATCTTTCATTTGATATGCAAACACTGGATTAAGTTTCCTTTACTTTGGCCGAACCAGCACTCTCAGGAATCATACTGTGTCTCTCACACAGCTGTAAAATATTCTTCTTCTTATAGAGGAATATCAGGTGGATTTTGGTAGTAAGGTGCCAATACCTGGAAATATTTTACGTGTACTCTGGGAGCAAATGTCTGTTCAGTTTGTTAACTGCAGAAAACTGAGAAAGAAAAATGATGTATCACACAGACTTGCAGGTAAACCCTTGAGATGGTAATGGAGAACTTTATTTTGCCATCCGTAACAGTAAAAGAAACTGAAACCTTAAGGTTCTCCACAGCAAAAGCAACATACTTATCCCAGCCAACAAGTACAGTTGAACTCCTGATACATGCCACTAATCACACAGGAACATCAGTGACATAAATATCAAAAGAGTGAGAGAAATGTTTAAAACGCACCATATATAGACTTAGGTTGCTTATACCCCTGGCTTCTTATATATTTTATATTAGGGGTGGTTCTTTTCTTTTCTTTTCTTTTCTTTTCTTTTCTTTTCTTTTCTTTTCTTTTCTTTTCTTTTCTTTTCTTTTCTTTTCTTTTCTTTTCTTTTCTTTTCTTTTCTTTTCTTTTCTTTTCTTTTCTTTTCTTTTCTTTTTTCTTTTATTTTCTCTTCTCTGTTCTCTTATCCTTTTTCTTTCTCTTTTTGACTTCTTTTCTCTTTTCTCCCTCCCCTCCCCTCCTCCTTCCCCTTTCCCTCTTTTTATCCCTGATTTATGCTCTGATTTGCCAATACCAAGTTTTAGCTACAATAACAGTGTTTACCTATGAACCGTAACACTGTTGAGTTTTCTGAATGTGCATTCCTTGGTGTGCATTGGCCCTTATATCTATTCCAGTAACAGAAGCAGAACAACACAAGATGAATGTAGATATCAATCTGTCAGCACTCCTCTGCTATGTGCTGACATAATCTATCAGAGTTTACATGGGGATTACAACATGGGTTAGAAAAAAAAAGGAGACAAAGGACATAGAGAAGCCTGAAGGTGATAATAAAGAATTAATGTATGTTTCCTTGTTTTTTAGCTGTTAAAAATACACATTGATTTAATTAAGAAAAAAATTATTCTTTAGTAGTTGGAATCTTAATCTGTCATCGTTTTATTAAAATGCACCATGAATATTAAATAGTAGATGATTTCACCTCCCCACATTAAAAGCAAAGCCAATTGTTTTGAACTCTTGATCCTCTTTGTTTGCTTTTTGTTTCATGTGTGTGTTTTCTTCTTTGACATTATTCATGATGCTGTGAGATATAATAGAGAGCTGGGATTCACCCTGAGTGGTGGTGTCTGATGTCCATTTGGAACAAATTCAAACAACCCAAACAGTCCAGGGAAAACTCCAACTTCTCTTGTGATCACCACCTGCCAGGAAGCCAAGCCCAGCTGCAAGAGAACATCACAGTTTGGCAGATCGCCATCACAAGAAAGGTATGATTTTTCTCAAATATAGCTAACTCCTTAAAGATTCTGGTAAAGCAAGCAAGCTGAAGTGCTCCTCAGAACAGAAAGATTCCAGATTATCAGCATCTAAGAACAAAGACATTATTGACACTGTATTTCAAATTGCCTTTTGAAAGATCAGGAAGGTCTGTCAATTAAAAAGTTACTTGTTTTGAAATACAGAGATGATATAGTCAAATTTTCACTAGAATTTACACAAGACTGAATTCAAATAACACACATAGCACCACTTTTAGCCTTGATTCAGCAGACTTTTAGGTACTTATTTAACTTAATGTCTGTACTTCAGTGCAAGTGCTTTGCTGGACAAAAGCCCTTGTGAACATATACGGACTCTTAGAAAGTACCTGAAGGAGTCAATCTTTTCTGACACTGAGGCAGATTTTAAATCATGGCTTAGTTCCTGTCTAGAGTAACTGCAGATCAGAGAGCTGAAATGTTCAATGACTTAATGTGCTTCATTTCTAATGGCTTCTTGCAGCAACAGTGGACAATGAAAATTATAGGCTTGGTCTGATGCCTGATGACTGCTTGTCCGTATAATTGTACAGGCTACAAGCTTGGCCCAGCTAGGAGACAAAAGACAATGAAATTTAGAAAAGTGCCATAGGTCAGGGCTGATGTCTTAACATGGCACTTGCTCACTTTTCCTTCCCCAGGATCACTGGAGATCACTGGAATATTCCATATTCCATATCTTCCATATTTCTTCTCTTGCCCATGGGCATGCTCAAACACTAATAAATTAAAAACATTCTTTAGCTGCTTAGATGCCAACTATTGCAGCTGAGCTAAGCTTGTCAGCTCCTACAGTTGTCTTTATATTGACATTAATTTTAATGGTTACTTATACTTTGAAGTCTAAAAATTTAAGTCATTAACCTTAGTTACATAGTCATTGTCTGAAAATATATTTTTCATGCCTCTGGTACCTACCAACCCAGAGAGAAAAAGGTAAGCATCTTAAATTCACTTGAAATCTTATCAAAGAAATCCCCGTTTAAATGCAACAACCTCCTGTTTCAATGCTACATAGGTATAGCTGACTCCCAGCCATCTTGTAAGTTCCTGCAATTGGAAAAGCAAATGTTTATAATCTGTGTAATCGGTTTTGTCCTCCATTTCTAATACTGTGGAGAGGGTTAGCCAGTCTTTTATCCAGATGTGACATAATCAGTGCCTTTCAGAGACAACTTTTCCATGTGGACACTGCCATCTCTTGAGATCAACTGATTAGTTTCTCAGAAAGAGCTACTTTAGTCTATTGGATACGGACAAAACATCTTCAGAAACTACATAACAAAGTCCCAGTAGACTCCTATTTGCTGCAGTAAATTATACGTATTTATCTTCTGCTTAAAACTGAGTTGCATGTTTATACCAAAACCCTGAACATTTTCTTTTCTTTTGAGGAGATGGTAACTGTATTCATGCTCTTGTATCAAAACAAACAGAAAATTTCACATGCAGGTTTAGAAGTCTGTAGCTGGAGCTCCAGAACCACTTTACTTCAACATAAAGGAGAGCTGCCCTTTACCTAGAAAAGATTTCTTTCTTCCCTAATCTGAACTACAAATTCCTGCTGCCCTTTTGCACTCACACTGAATGCTAAACTGAACCAAGAAAATAATTAGGTTGAAAAACAGCTTGGGAAATGGAAGGAGGCTGTGACACATATCGAGTAATTCTTTTCATTCAGATTAGTTCCCTGAACAAGGTCAATCCTTAAGTCCAACAGAAAGACATGGCTGGAGATGAGACAGAGGGTAGGATTGATTGTCTTGTGCCATTTAGGTTGGTTTAAAGTGACTCCATAATTGCTATCAATATTATTGCTATATATATTAAAAGCAGAGGGCTTTTCTGTAGCTTATGATTTTCTTAGATTCCAATTCAGCAAGATATTTAAGTAAACACCTAACCTAAATTTTCATGCTAATTCAATACTCTAGTATTTCTGATTATTAGTTGACTTCCTGAAGTGTCAGATGCAGGGGAACTGTTCTTCTTTTTAACTGTTTTACTTAAAAATATTTAGCTATTTTAAAGTATTCATTGTTGCTAGGAAATATTGTTTATGAGTTTTTTCTTAAGCAGCTACAGCACCTCAGGGAAGAAAAAAAGAGACATAAGCTTGGCAAGGAGTAAAATTCCAGGTAAGATTTGTGTTTTTATTAGCCCCAAAAGAGTTGGATGTGATTTAACTAAGTCATACAATATATAAAGGACTTTCTACATGGGCCATGGAGTATAAATGTATAAAGATGATAAAATTGACTTCTTCTGCTTTTCCATTAGTGCTGACACCAGTAGATAAACAAACTTAGACTCATATGTCTTGATGCACAAGGAAGAATGCAGCACATTAAGGAGGATGGAGGTCTCAGAAGTGCTTTCCTGGCATAATAGCTAGTAAACTAGGATGCAGTTGTAATTTCCTTCTTCATCCTCAGTGGGAATACATGTGAGAGCTTAACATGGTGTTGTAAGGAAGATATGCAGCTTCCCAAAGGACACCTGAGAAATCTTCAGAATCAGCATTTTCCAAGATGTTTTGCTTTCTTAATCGAATGGACAAATATTGCAAAGCTGAACACTGTGGGGGGTGGATAAACAAGACAGGGTCATGCCTGGATGTTTGCACACATTGCATGACATGTAGTGCAGGGCTGTTATCCAGACAGTAGATGAAACAGGACATATTTCTTCATCCATTTTTCTTTCATAAATACTTTCTAAAACAATCCTTGAAACCAGCAGAGTAAGCATCAGCATGGCAGAAATGGAAACTCAATATGTTGCCTTTCTAACCTTAACGGTGGCCATTTGCATGTATTTGTTGCAGGGTGGCCTTTCTTACATTCAGCCACATTGATTTTCTCTCAAAAGAGACATACTATGCAGAAATTCCCAAAAGATCTCTATATCTCCCTTCTCCTCTTTCTAATCTCACAGATTTCGTGTAATTCCATGCCTTGATCTTCACACATTTTTTTCATTTTTTTTCCTAAGAAATTGCCCAAGTTAATATTTATTTCTTATACTAATTATATATTATTCTATTCCTATCTAATTAACAAACGTTATCCTACTTAGTACACAGGCACTAAACTATGCCCTGTCTCCCTTCCACAAGATAGCTGCACTCTCCGACCTACAAGCACAACTGCTCCTTAACCTAGTTCTGTCAGAATGATTTGATTTGTAAAATCCTCACTAAGAAGTGTTTTAGTAGGTTTTAGAAACCAAATTCTTTTGACAGAATCAGGCTGGGGACAGCTACATATGTAGTTTATACTAGCAAATCTGAAGGGGGAATGGTAACTTTCGGGGAGGGGAGAAGGGAATGGTTGGCGAGGAGCCATCTACATTGTCTCCATGCTTACATTATCCACCTATTAGTAACCTGGCTGATCACATTGTCCTAACTTTCCCTCATTTTTCCAAAATGACAGACCTGCAATATAAAACCACAATGCTCTCACTCTATTAGAATTTCTGTCTAAACCTGCATTTTCATTTTCTCAGCTGATTTTCCTTATTCCCTTCTCTTCCTCATTCTATGGCAATTTCATTATGCTTCCATACTGACCAGTCCTTCTTTCGAAAAATTTGGATCTTCATTTACATCTCTTCTGTAGTCCCTTTCTCAAAGCAGTTTCTCCCCAAATCTTATTGGACAAACTCTTTCTTTTGCCTTGTTCTAATTAAATTGTGAACTTTTTGGGTGAATGAACATGACTGAAGTGTGCAAAATGCTTTTAGTGTTGGTCTGCCAAGTTATAATAACAGCAATAGTCAACAGGGTTCTGAAATTTGAGCACAGGATAGTAAGCCATGCTGCAGAAAGTGAGCTGATAAAAAGAATAATTATTTAAAAATTAAAGAAAGAAGGCATGCAGCACTGAAAAATTTAGGAAATACAGAACACCCAACAGTCACTGACACATGGAGATGGCGAGGAGAAAAGACAGGTCTTGAGACAGAAGAAAAACTTCACACCTGAAGTGCCTGATGGTTCAGGCAGAAAAGTATCTCTTCAGGAAACTCCTAAAATGTTGTTAGAGCCCCAGAACATGCACAGGAGAAAATTCCACCCTGCCTCATAGATTGAGCACTGCTATATCTATGGAAATGAGTGACATCTGTGACAGAAAACTGGTTTTAGGAATGGGAACTGTTGAAGACTTTGCTGATAACTAAAAGGCCTGATCTTTCTCTGAGCAAAGTAATTTCTGGTGCTGCTTTTTGAGGAGGAACAAAATAATAGAAAATGCACTGCATGATGTTTATCTCAATATACTACCTGTGACAGACCTAGCTGGTAACCTAGAAAATGCCTTGAAGAAAAACATGGAGCAAGTGAAAAAAACAGTAAATATGACTGAGAGAGGGAGAAAGGGAGAGGAATACTGAAATGTAGAGGATTTCAAATGTACATTTTGTTTCTTCATCTGCACACATGCTGTATAGGAAACAGTAGGAGCATTAATTTAGTGTTGGGGCATGCTCCAAATTTTTTGCATCTTTTCAATGATACAAATGATACAAAGTTAAAACTTTGTATAACTGGAGTGTAAATTTGTCATTTATGTTCCCTCTCAGATTCAAATCTGAGCCAAATTTCTTCTGTCCTCCACCCTGCTTATGCTGGCCACACAGCCATCTGCCAGGTGGCTACCTAGGTGAAGAGCCAAGGGGTTAGAGGTGGTCCTGATTCAAGCCCCATCATTGCAACATGGAGTTTCATGGGTAGTAATGAGTAGCTGAATCTTTGAGCCTTTTTTTTCCCTCTCACTCTTCTTTTCTCTGCCCCACTGAGAACCTCTTAAACAGTAAAGGTCACTTCTTGCTTTCTTTTGCTTTTTTTCTTTCTTTTTTTTCTTTTCCCAGGATAATCGAAAGAAGAATAAATTCAAAGAATGTGATGGGTTTCAAAAAAAACAAGAAAAAGTTTGGCAGTGAAGCTCAGCAAACAGTTGAACAATTGGCTTTGGAAGAGGATTTAGACTACAGTGGCAAAAGAAAGAGTGTTGACCTGGAAAATCAAGATTAATTAGGCATTTCAGTGCAGGAGAGAGAAAGTTATGCAACCTGGTCAGGTGGAAAGATACCTAGTAATCAAGAATTTGTGACAAAACCAAAAAATTAGAGGATTTTACTAAACAAAAAGGAGTTTTGCTGAGAGGAATGTACAGAGAGATTTAATGAGAAAGGACATGGCAGTGAAACCAATAAAAGTTGTATCTTCTTAAGGCTCAAATTGAATGGAAATAAATTTATCAGCAACATAGAAATTTACCATTTCATGGTAAATACCAGACTTTCATGGGATAGTAATCTGACAAAATAGTGCTCACTAAAAATTGTAAGTACATTTTTTAAAATATAGTTTATACGCTCTCCTTGAAAATAACACATTTAATGAAACAATTTCTTGCATATGATATTCTTCTTGTTGTTTTCCGGGCTGCCTACCTTGGTGGAGATCACACGCAGACTGTTTGTCAGGCCTGCTAATGATAAAGGTTCTGATTACACAGAATACGCATTCCCAAAGAGCAGGGGAGGGGATCTGTCCAGTGAGGACAGGGAAAGAGATTTAGTTGGTAGCTCCTTAAAAGCACCAAATTAGGAACACACTGTAACATGGATAGATAGCACTCTTTCCTGGGGGATTTATTGGATCAAGATATTTCTGAGTATGAAGGCTAAGATGAAAATAATTGAAAAGCAAAACTTAGTAGTTGCTTAAAAGGAAGAAAAAGATAGTGCCATAGATCCAGGTGTAAAGAATCATGAAAACGAGTTTGCATGTTTAGTTATTCATATACTTGAGAAATCTTAAAAGACATAGAAAGGATGTAAATGTCAAGCTAAAATTAAGGCACATAAACCCAGCCTCAGTACCTGCTATCTAAGTGTTACTTAAATGAAAAGCACTTTGCAGGTCTTGTCCAGAAGCACTGGTATTTCTAATTAAGCTCAACAATGTAGCACTAAATCAAAGACTAAATCAAAGACCTTTTAGGATCCACAAACATGTTTTCTGGTGCTGGGCTGAAGCACTTCAGTCAAATATGCTTCAAAATATGCAAACAGGTCCAAAAACAGCTGTACAAAAGCCTAATTCCACTCAACTCACTCATGCCTTTCACAGGATCATGCCACCTGTGTCAGACTTGGTGAGTAATTCTGTCACCATATGCCCATCAGACTTGGAGCACAGTTTCCAGCTGTGTTAAAGCAGGCATTTTCAGCCAAGTCTCCACATTCACCTTCATCAGCCCTGGCAACAGAACCAGCCAGCATTCATTTCACTGAAAACATCTAGCTATCTCCTCCTTTTGTCCACCTCTTTCCAGTCTCAATTTGCAGAAAACACAGGTTCAAGCCTATGTGCTCTGTGGCATAATTTGAATCTATATATCTTTTCTCCTTTGTGTTTCAAAAATTAGTCCATACAGGAGCCTGAAATGTTACATACATAGTTGTTTGTGTTGAAGCATAAATTACAGCAATTTAAAGCATTTATAAGATTCTCCCTGGACTTTTTCATGGCTAAACATTCTTATTATCATGTGTTCTCGGATCTCCAAGCCCTTAATCATCTTCCTTACCTTTTGCTAGACATGCTCCAATAAGCTCCTCTCTCTCTTAGACTGGGGAGTCAAAAGCTGGGCACAGCTCCCCAGGTGTGTCTCAGCAGTGCTAAGAAGAGAAGGACTGGCTCCCCCAGTCTGTAAGCAATGTTCTCCCCAGTGAAACCAAGGGTGTTGCTTACCTTTTTCTGTGAGAGCATATTACTGGTTGATGTTCAGCTTGGCCTCAGGGATGCTCAGGTCATTTCCTGTAAGGCTGCTTTCCAGTCAGCTGTCCCCCAACCTGCACTTATGTGAAGGGATTTTCCACCTCAGGTGCAGAATTTAGCAGTTCTCTTCACTGAACTTCATGAGATTCCTGTTTGCTCATTTCCCCAGCCATGTTGAGTGAATAATTTGAATGGCAACACAATACTGACATATCAGCCAATTTCTTTCCAGTTTTACATTACAGCAAACTTGGTGAGCGTGGGCTCTTTAGTGTCATCCAGCTCATTAATAAAGATGTCAAACTGTAGAGGGCCCAGTACTGACACCTTGGGTACTGACTCACAAACTGGCTTCCAGTGGTAGTGGGCTTTTACTGACTGAAGTAAAGCTCACAAAGCCCACAGTGCTGGGCTTTGATAGCTGGATGGGTGTTGCTAACATCAGTGTTTTGGCTACTGCCGAGAGGCGCTGTCGCTCTGACATTTCACCAAAGGGGATGGGAGTGGGAAAGATCCTGGGAGAAGACACAACCAAGTCAGCTGACCCAAATTAGTCAAAGGGATATCCCATACCATATGACATCAGCTCAGATATAAAAGCTAAGGGAGAGAGGAGGAAGATGGATCATTTGTGACTCTTCAGTGTTTGTCTTCTGGAGGAAACATTACACATGCTGAAGCCCTGCTTCCCAGGAAGTGTCTGAATACCACTGCTGATGGGAAATAGAGATTGACCTTTTTTTCTCTTTAGCTCATGCAGGCACAGATTCTTGTTTATTTCTTTTCTTTCACTGTTATAAAACTGCTTCATCTCACCCACTGGTTGTTCTCCATCTTATTCTCTCCACTGTCCCTTTGGTAAAGGGAATGTTAGAGCAACTTACTGGGCACCTGGCACTCAGCCAAGGTCAGTCTGCTACGTACAGGTAACTAGTAAGTTCGAGGAGTTGGACTTCATGCTACTCTTACAACCAGTTCAATCTAGTTTTCAGTCAATCTCCCTGTCTGGCCACATATCCAGCAGTTTCTCTATGAGTCTTTTATGGGATACTGCTATAATATCCTTCTAAAATTGAGATAAATAATATCAAGTACTCATCCATCTTTCACCACACCAGTCATCTCATCATAGAGAATAATCCCATTCATTAAACGCAATTTCTCTTCACAAATCCATGCTGACTTCTCTCAATCACCTCCTTATCCTTCACATGTTTGGAAATGTTTTCTAGGATTATTTTCTTCATCACTTTAGAAAAGATTAAGGTTAGCATGACAAGCTATAGTTTGAGAGCTATAGCTCTCCAGAACCTTGGTTTTGACCTTCTTGAAGATAGAAGTGACATTTGTTTGAGTGGTTTTATAATAACGTCAACCCCCAGCTTGGTCTAATGCATCCTAATGTCACTCATTCCTTGTTTTGTAAGTATGAGGTCAAGCTCCTTATGCTGGTATCAGTATACTCCAGAAATTTCACTTGTGTCCTGCTCTGGTGTCCCTCCAGAGACATCAAGGTCGTTAATTAGACCTCATTAACTTCATTTTCTTGACCAGGAAATCTGTAAGAGACATTGCAACACCATCCATGCTGGTCTGCCAGACAATCCTGATCCATAAACTCTCAACTGATACATCATATACTCCCAGGCAGAGCTCCAAGCATTCCAGATGCATTTGCATGTAAAATTAAAATGCTCATTAGTTGCTTAATTACAAATCCATCTGATCAAATCTGTTCTGCATTTCTTCTCTATTTTTCTCTTCTCCCCTGCTCTATGGATACTTTGACAGAAATCATATCAAAATGAATATACACTCATGTGCAATAGAAAATCATGTTTTATTTTTCTCTCTATCTTTATTTGTCCTTCCAATGCTCTATATTGAATGTACAGAAGAGAAGTGGAATGACAGTTATGTGGTTTCTCTTATGGCAAAAGGAAATTATGAAGGAATAAATTCACACTGCAAGTTTACCTCCTGGAGTGTCTGACTGTTTATGGCATTATAGAATAGACAGATAACTCACACAAATTTACTCCATTTTAGCTGTGTGAACACCTACAGATATGAAAATTTCCTATTGTGCTCCTAACCTACTAAACTTTCTCTCCTTCACAAAGTTTAGAGGGAAAAAATGTAAATTCTGGCTGAAATTTAACAGATTAAAGCTCCAGCTAGATCTGCATATAAGCATGAAAGACATCTTTGATTAATGGTTTGCTGTATCTTAGATAGCATTACAAATCTTGAATGCGTAACAAGGACATTAATGTGCGGGATGAGTGTGTAGAGAATAGGCTTCATACTCAGGAAACATTGCAGAATTTCCATGGGCCATGGAGCAGAAATCTAATGATCTTCTTCCTTTCATCAGGTACATTTTTCAAATGAATTAGGTGCAGAAATACACACAATATTTCAAAATAATTTACCTCTACTGCAGGACCCTTAATACACTGACAGCATTGCTTTATCTCATAATGGCTTTTAAAGTACCCTTTTCCTTTTTAAAGTTTTAAATACTTCTAAATTCTTACACCCTTTCTTTAAAATGTGATGCTTTAGTTGTTGAGTAAATCCATTATGGTCTCACAAAACAATTGCTAGTATCACAAAGGATATGCACAACGGCACAACTCAAGACACAGAAAAATGCTTGTATAAATATTGCTTAACCTAAATTATTTCAGTGTTCATATTTCTTTATCTTCTTTACACTTGGGACATTATAGCTTTTGGTTTCTACTGCATCTTGAATTAGAATTAGATTTGAGGAACAGAGGCAAAGATACTTCATATTTAAATTAAATCATTGAACCGTAATTGTTGAAATAATCAGCCACATAAAGAAAAAATATAAAACAGGAATCAGAACTGACTGTACAAAAATCAAATGCAAGACAAAAGATGATTTCAAGGGACCTCAGAAAATTAAATAAAAGATAATATAAGCCTTAAAAGATATTTACAAGGAACTTAGCACCACGTTGTGCATATGATATAGGAATTGTCAGTAGGTGCCACTTCACACAGTGTGAGAACAGTTCTCAGATGTACTGGGTAAATAAACATTCAGCCACAGAATTTGGATAAAAGCAAGAAAACAACATGAAACCTAGACCAGAGTTTCAAAAAACGAGTCTCTTATTTGGGCTCCCTTTATTTACAGATATTCAAATCTAAATATATGTTAACTTAATTTGGATATACAAAATCAGAAATCAATTTTTAACAGACTAGTCCAGGCATTTACACATCATTTGACACACCCCCACATCAGCATTTCTTAGAACTCTGTAATTTGGACTTTACATGGCATAATAAGATTTTATTTAAGAAATAAAATCGTGTCTTCAATAGTGGTGTTGCGCTGTTTCTCCCAGCTCCGGGCAGCTCCGGCGCCTTTCGGCCCCGCCTCCCTCTGGAATTCAGGCTCGCCGCTTCTCTCCCGCGTGCCACTGCTGCTGTATGCCGGTCAGGGTTTGCCAGGTTCTGTCGCCTGTGCAAGGGTCCAAGGCAAAGAGGGAAGGAATTTGTCCAAATCACCCACGAAGGAAAGTGAGAAGGCTTTATTGTCATGGACAGCTGCACTGGGGGGTTGCGACCCACACTTCCCGCGCCCACATGGGGAAATGGCTCCGGGACGGGGGAGACGCAGGGTTTTATCAGGGGCAGGGTGAGGGGAGTAGGAGCGCCCCCCAGCCAATGGGGCAGGCACCGCGGCAGTGACGTTGACTACAGTGACCAACGGGAGCGCGGTGGGGGCGGACACGGGGCCCTGGGGCGAACGGGATTGCGGGATCGGGGTGACAGACACCGAGCTCCCAGGACTGGACGAGGGAGTGGTCACAGGAGTGATGGGGGAGGCTCCAATGGCAGGCAGCCTGGAGCGAGTAACTGCATGGCGGGGGAGACATGGGGGATTCACGGGGTACACAGGACTCAGCTAGCTAACATGAATTAGAGCCCCTAATCTAAACCCAAACCTGGGATGCAACATTCAATAATTCCCATGTTACATATTATCACTAGGGAGTTCAAGGTGGCATGCACAGTTCCAACCCTAAGTTCTCTGAGCTTCAGAATTCTGCAGGAATTCTTCCACTTCACTTATATGATCATGATGAAGATTATCTCTTATGCAATGGAATCGGGTTTCTTTCTCTTGTTGGATAGGAAGTCTAGTAATGCTACATCAGAGAAAAATAAATACCTAATCTATTAAAACTTCACTCATGATACCTTATATGTTTATTTTTTGGAGTTTGGTTATAAAACGCCGTCTTTCTTTTGTGAACTACTTTCTGTATTAGGTGATCCCCTCTCACAGAGGCATTCTGCCTCTCACCTTGCTTTCCTTGGGTGACTTATATGAAACTTTTCCCTTAAAAGTAAACTAGATAGCTTGAAAAGTGAACTACCAGTCACTTTACGCTCAAACCAAAATTGTTTTTAGATACGGCTGGGCAACAAATCTTGCAATGAGGAAACAAAAGAGTCCTTAGCTATTTCTATTTTTTTAATAAAGCCCACTTTGTTTTGCTGCCTTATACATTCTGGCTGTAATTGCTCTGCAGAACTATTTTCCAATCTGTCCCACAGCAGAACTATTTTCCAATCTGTCCCATAACATAGTCATACCATGCTAATATGCTCTTTAAATTTGCCACAGAGCAGAAGTTGCCTTCCTAAAAGAGTCCAAGGGAAAAATGACTGTGAAAAATCAATAGGGTTGTGGGTTATTTTCTAATACAGAGATAATGCTGAGACTTTTTTTTTCTTGTATACTATCCAGCTTTTTGCAGTATTGAAATCAATTATACCATTTCTCAGGTGTCTTTTTAATGTTGGTTGGACAGGTCTCTCTGTTCCCTGAGGCTCATGTACTTCAGACTATAGTACCTCAAAATTTGCATGTGCAGTCCAAAGTACTGCACCTATGGCACACCAAAATTATATTATGCATTCAAAAAGTTTATTGACACTGATAAAAACTCTGGTATCACATTTAATTACAGCTGATTTAGCTGTCATACTGCAAATAATATGCACTTAAAATACAGTCAAGTTTTCCCAAAACAAGAAATCATCTAAAACATAGGACTCATCTCATGCATTGAAAGAAATATATTGAATCTGTTGCCAATGCACTTTACCTTTGCAGGTCTTTTTGAGAGTTGGAAGTAAACATTTCCAGTAATACTAAGCTCAAAGTCCTCTAGGAAGAGAGATAACATCCATCACCAAATCTGAGAAAAAAGGGAAATAGGAGTGTTTTTGCAGTCCTGGAATCTTAACTTGATGACAATTAAATTAACCACAGAGGTGCCAGTGACCCTCTCTAGAAAAACCGGCACTTTTCTGCTAAGTCCAATATTTGATTCACTGGTACTTTTCCAAAGTCAAAATAAGGCAAAATAATTCCCCCAGTTAAATTCAATAGACACTTCAAAACTAATGACCAAAAAGTTCTGAAATAAAAATAATGCTATTGTGTCTTCAGTGATAACACTTTGTTCTGAGAAAGTGATTGGATCTGTCATTGTGACAGATTTGTTTTTTCAGAGGAGACAATTGAGCAAAAGTTTTAACTTCCTTGATCCCTGAATCAGATCTTTCCCTGCATTACATTGTAGGCATTACAAACAATTCAGCTTTTTAAAAAATATAACTACAACATTAAAGAAGAAAATTTCACTGAGTTGATAGTTCAGAAGTCTTAGAATTTGTGTCTCTCTTACTACATCAGACTATGTAAGGAAGGTGGCATTTCTGAAATGCCAAAAGCTAGGATTATTATGCTTTAATATTTAGATAAAAATTAGCAATTTTTATGATTTTGATCACACTCAAAGTATTTATCATTTATGGAGAAAATTAATGGGCTATATTGTAAAGAGAGGCTACATTTTTTAATATTAAAAATATATCCAAAGTGTTTTCTGTCATGTTCCCCTCCCCTTAACACTGTACTAATTCACTAAATGAGCAATTTATAACATTTTGTTAAATTACTAAGGTACTTTTCTCATAGACATTTAGGAATTATTTTAAGAGTAAACTTTTTAGACTTTGCATATTTTCTGCCAGAGAAAAACTATATGAGACAGGAATAGGAATAGCAGACATATCTTTGGACTACTCAGAATTGGTGTATTTTCCTTTCAATCTATATTTGAACATATATCCATGTTTTAACAACTTATTTCAAAAATTTTTAAAAAGTTAATTATTTGGGACACATATCACACATTGTTTTGAAACGTATTTTCCATTATTTTTTGATTCCCATTTTCATTACCTATTGATACAACCAATATCTATTCATACAAGCAACATGATGGTGGAACTAGAAAAAGCATAAATTTACTATGAAAACAATATCAAATAAAAATACATAACAATCAGAAAATCAGAGAATTCTGTATTGAATTATAGTTCTTCAACATATAATATTTCAATTCCCATACATTCTAAAATAAACATAATGAAACATCAGATGTTCATCTTCCCTGGTGATTTCAAGTAATTTCCTGGGAACTTTCAGTTCTTTTTAATAACATGCCTAAAATATTTTTCTTTTTTATTTTCTAATCTGTCATTTCAACACAGGTCCTTTAAATGTAGAGGAGAGTTTTGATTCTAAAATATTTGTCTTCAAAGTAACTTTCTGTGTCATTTTTCATCCTGTTTGGCAAGTATCCCTATTTTCCAGATACCCATGCTTTGGCAAAATAACCCATAGAATCATAAAAAATATAGAATTATTTAGATCTGGAAAGATCCTAAGATCATCAAATCAAATTGTAAATTTATCCCTGCTGAGTCTACCACTAAAACATGTCCTTAAGTGCCACAGGCCATGGATCCAGTATGTCCCAATCCCTCTGAAGTGCCTATCAACATTCAGGATCATCAACACTCACACCCAGCTTGGTTTTGTCTGTAATTCATTACTGCTCTGATTAAATTTTATTAAAATACTAGAAATTAGCTTAGTTATCTAAATGTGTTTAGTGCTATTTTGAGTTTTAATACTTCACATACCATTTGGGATATTTTTAAATGGAAATAATTTTTTTTTTACTTGTATGTTGAACTGAAGAATTCCTATTCTGTAACATGGTTTACTTTACAGTCACTCTCCACTCACCACCCTTCATCTTCCATCCCAAGGCTACAGTTAACAAAGTGATCAGGTCACTCTCATAAATATTCAGCCTTATTCCTGACTCTCACATTATGGAGAGATGGAAAGAACAAATGGAAGGAAGAGAGGAAAGGAAGGAAACGAGCAACCCAAAGAAACTAGCAAATGCCCAGGTTAGCTTGGAGCAGTGACATTAACCTTCATTTTTCCTAACTCCTGCACCAAATATGGTCTTAGTCTAAATTTATAATAAAATTATAAATATTGTAAAATCTCAAATGTATAGGGTGTTGCATCCCGGGTTTGGGTTCAGATTAGGGGTTCTGATCTTTGTTAGTTTGCCGGTTCTATGTACCCTCATGCATCCCCCGTGTTGTCCACCCCCCACCCCCGCGGTGGCTAGCCCCAGGCTGCCTGCCATTGGAGCTTCCCCCTGTCACTCTTGTAACCACTCCCTGCCCACTCCTGAGGATTCTATGTCCATCACCCCATTCCCACGATCCCACCCGCCCTGAAGCTCCGTGTCTGCCCCTGCCGTGTTCCCGTTGGTCGCTGTGGCACACATCATCGCCACAGTGTCTGTATTCATTGGGTGGGAGGGCTCCCATCCTCCCTGTCCCACCCCTATATCATCCCGCTCCCCCCGACCAGGGCCATTTTCGTCTACGTGAGGTTGGGAGCAGTCTGCGGCTTCTCCATCGCGGCTCCCACGGCCAATAAACATCCAGCCGCCACGTGGATGGATTTGGACATTTTCCCTGCCTCTTCATTTCCTCCCTTGCGCGGCCAGCCCACCCTGGAACGTGACAACAGAAGCGCCCAGAAATAGCAACAAGCACCAACCCTGACGAGAAGCCGAGACACCCAAGCCGGGCGCTCAGGAGCTGACCGGGGCCGAGAAAAATAACGCACTGTCGCTATAGGGTATTCGTGGTCATATTTTTTGAAGTAAATCATTGCCCTTTGGATGAGATCAAGAAGTCTACCTCTGTTTCCAGTTACAAACACAGAGCTTGGCAATACTGACCATGAAAGACTGAGTGCAGAAATCTTAATAGCTTCATAGGAATTATGCTAACCCTAACATCACAAGCCTACAAACAACCTTTGAATAAAAGATAAGGGGGTTATTTTAAAGAACTAACAACCAAGTTTATTTCTGATGTGGTTGCTGAGAAAAGAGCTTGACTTTCTTTGCAAATGTGTTAAATATGTTGATATATTGTGAATTTTTTATTTTGACTTGATTTTTGTTTTACCAAGGCTGATATGATTTTAGAAGTTCTGGCAAATTGCCATCAACTTCCAGAAACACCAAGATGATTTAGAGAAACACAGCTGAAAAAAACCCAAAGGGACCATGGCCTTAGCTATAGTTTCCCACTGATGTAATCATGTTTCCTCACAATAACCCCACAATATCTCTACTGCACCACAGCCTCACTAACCTCTGTACCGCTGCATTAATTTTGAAACTTAAGGGCCCAAGTTTCATTTTTCATGTAACACAGGGCAGAAAAGCTAAGCTAGCTGGTGCATTACCATAACCCAGTGAATCCTCGTGCAGAGGAAGGAGCTAAGGGCTCCCAAGGACATCCCCAGGACATTGTACATCCATGTCTTTGCTATTTAGTTGTGTTGTCATGGTTATGTTGCTTTCATTTCTGGAGCTTACACGATCACTGCAAGCTTGATGTTCTTCATACTGAATTGTAGTATAAATGGTATACAGTTTGAACTGTGTTGAAAAACAAATATTACTGCATATTTCAAAATATTGAAATAATAGCCTAACTAAGCTACCCATTTTAAAACATCTGAAGCATCTATACTTTAGGTATCTGCATAGTAGATATCAATCCACATTCAGCGTAGAGTCTAGTCACATCTAGTTTCTTTCATAAACATGCACACCCTTTTTTAACATTTTCATTTGAACTGCTATTGGCAAGGTGACCTTGGTCACTTATACAATACAGCAATGTGGCACTGCATCAGCTCACTGAATTTTGCCTGGTCTGAAATCTGGCAACTCCTTTCCTCCATTCTAAGCCATTAAGCTTTCTTTTCCTCTTCTTTATTTCTGTGTCTCATCACAATAATATGTGGGGAAATGGAATGAATGCACAACTGCATGTAATGAGCTGGGACTGTTGTTTCTTTAATTTAAACTTTAATGTTAAAAATCACTGTAGCAAATTTTATCAATTTTCGCAATTAACCTTCAGGAACTACAGTGTCTATTGTATTGCTTGGCCATTAAGAGACAATTTCAGTATTAAACACAGGTGCAATAAATACTAAAGGAACTAAATGACCTTGATGTAGTTAAAGTAAAACATACAGAGAAACAAAGAAACAAAGGAATATTGAAATGTATTGCTTCATGTACTTTTAAATAGTCTTGAATGTTTATAGGTATTCATACACCTGTTGGAAATGAATTGGAAAAAGTATTCAAAATGAATTTAATACAGGAGTTTAGTGGAGGATTTATCAGACGCTGCAATCAGGAAAGGAAGCATCTTTTTGGCTTCCAAGTACAAAAGTGTTTGCCTAATTATGCAAAGCTGATTCTCCTTAATAGGCTGATTCAGAGTACTTCTGTGGAGGCATTCAAACAATTCAATATGAAACTTGATGTAGTTAATAATACAAGTTTTTTTTATAGAAGTGATAATTGTTGAAAGTGTTGATTTACTTCAACATCACTGCAAATACTAGGACACCTTGATGATGATTATTATTATTATTGTTGTTATTATTTTAAGGGGGAAATATGTCAAAATATTTCCAGTAAAGAAATAATGCATTTTCACTAAAAAATTAAACATGGAATTTGGAAATGCCTACTTCCAAATAATCTGTAGAAATAGGAGAGCCATTAAAAGTTTTAATAAATTATTTTGAGACGCTTAATAGGCCATATTGGTTTTTTTTTCATGTATGTGGATGTCTTATCTTTTTATATACAAAATTTTTAAAACAAAATATTAATAGTTTATATCAAATATTATTGAATTGTTGAATAAAATATAATACCCTAGCTAATTTCTAACTAATATCACATTTTTGTTTTCATATCCAATAGCTATTAATTTCATGGCCACATAGATTATCTAAATTCCCTAAGCTGACATCTCTGCTCTAGAAATCAAGAATGCCAAGCCTATATTATATCCTTCAAAAGATGCAGCAACCCATCACTGCAGTAGGCAGCTTGCCATAAATATTAGCAAGAGCTAGAGTGAAATTCCAGTAAATGAAGATTAAAGGAAACCACTTTGAAATTGGCTGAGCTGGGCAAAGTAAGGAATTCATGTACCTCCTGATGTTGTAAATCAACTTACGATGTACAGTCCCTAGCTATTTAATTAACAGCTTCATATTCTGCTTGCAAAAGAAGGGTCACAAGGACAAGATATAGAATGTGCAATAATTCAACAAGGTCTGCATTATTTCTAAGGCCAAAATGCTGTTTTTTTAAATAAATATAACTTCTGAGATATAATCACAAAGACTTTTCTTTTAGCTTCTTTTTTTGTTTACAGTTTATTTAATTTCATTACCTCTTTATCTCTGTGTTCAGCCCCACTTCTCATACTCCTTCATAGTCTTAGTCCTGTTGTAGCTGATTTGGTCAGCAATTCTCTGGTTTGATGTACAAAGTGCAATGAGGCCTGACAACATTCAAAATGATAGTTTATAAGCTAGAGGCCATCAGTTCTGTAGTTAAATGAGTATTTGCAATTGCAGCACATAAATGTAGATGTTTATTCATGAGAGCTTTATGTACTAACAAGGATATGTTTACACAGTATCAAATATGCAATAAATCTTCATAGATATATCAGAGGCTATTCTGAAGCCCAGAAATGAAACTGTACTTCTTCATTCTCCCTGGAAAAGAGTACTCAGAATGAAAGGTTCAGATTGTACACAAAGCAAATATTTTCAGGTGTAGGACTTGGGAGAACTTCAAGAAGGAATGTTGAGATTACCTAAAAAAAAAAGCTGACAAGAAAAACAAAAATTTAGAATAATAATAGGGAGTAGTACAGTGTGATCATTCATAGGTGGTATTTTGGAGAAATAGGGATTTGTAGATCTGAATCCCTCCACCGATCTGAAAGAACGGGCTCTGCACAAGTCTTCTCATAATTAAAATATAAAAGTAAACATATTTTCTTCCACGTATTTTCTGGGGGAAAAAAAAAGTACAGAAAAAAAACCCAAATATGACCTTGTCCTGTGTGGAAAAGAAGTGGTGCTCTCTCTAAGTTTAAAATGGAGGACTGCTTTATTGCTGTTATTGTTTTAGTAGGATTCTAATCTGAATCAAGAAACTAGATATTAATTTAAAACAAGTAAATAGTACTGCATATTTGACAGAAGTTGGTTTTCCAGGAAATCCATTCTTATTATTTCTTTAGCATGCTATGATTGTAGATGTCACATGTAGATGATGATAAGGGAAACTAAATCTTCTGTAATTCTAAATTTTCTATAATTCATTTCACTGAATTTTTACCTAAAATGGAAGTACTCTGGTCTTTAACTGCTTCATTAAGGTTTTTCTACATAGTTAACATTGATGCAAAGCTTATACAAATAGATACAAAGATATGGCTTGCTACTAAGAAGCCACCAGAAGCACACCATCAAGCACCCATTAACTTATATACTGCCCAAATCAATGCATGTGATTGATATACTGCCTAAATCAATGCATATTCATATTTCTTTTTATTCTTATTTCCTATTTTCTCTCAGTATTCTATAAAACATGCTTCCTGGCAGTACAGTTAAAAAAATGTTAAATTCAAACACATTTTAAGCAATATTCACAGAAGTCTAACTTTATCTAGCAAGTCTGAACATTCAGTTTGCTGATATTTTATGGCCATTCAATTACCTGACATAAAGGAGAAGCAAGTGATCTATGTAGACCATTGAACATAGTCAAGACTGCTTACTTCTAAATAGTGACTTATAGCAAATTTCTTAGGATCACTCTACAACTCTAGAACTATTTATAGGACTCTTCCTTACAAGTCTTTTTTTTTTTTTTTCCCTCAGTATTTTAAGAATATGTATGTAAAAAAAATCTTTGGACAATTCTATAAGAAAATTATTAAAAATATAAAAGAAATTATTTTCTGTTGTTTCAAAGAATAATTTCTGTATCAGATTCCTAGTCTTTAAACTAAAGTTAGACATGAATTGGCTTTCTGATTTTTATTGTTACTACTATTGGCAACTAAGGCAATTTGCTTAAGAATGAACTGAACATTGGTAAGGCATTAGTGATGAAATCAAGGAATTTCTGAATGTTCTCAAAATCTTGTGGGAAGTGAGATCCAAGTATCCTAAAATCTTCTTCACACTGTCTGCTCCTGGATTTGGTACTTGTTTACACTATGATTGAGACAGTCAGGGTTCACAGTAAAGTTCAGTGGAGCTGGAAATAATTGCCTGAAAGAAAGCTGACACAGGAGGAATATCTAGATACTTGTCTGCTGGCTCAGTTTCTAAATCAGTAGCAAATTATCTAATATGATTTGACTTCAGCCCATGGTGGAAAAGGTTTGTACTTTTTGACCACCCATGATAGATATGAGGGAACATCAGCGTCCCTCATTGTGTCTAGCCATGTAATGAAAGAAATACCCATTTCAGCAGGGGAAATGAATAGATCAAGGCGGATCACTTTTTCATGCTCTGATTCATGGAAGATGCTGAAAGAATATAGGCCTCTTCTTCACTGTAGAATATGTATATATATGTATATATATGTATATATATGTATATATCTCTTCCCACTCTTAAGAAAGTAATTGTCTTAAACCATACGTTAGTATGTGACTAAGACTTAATAAAACCAGATACAATGCCAACAGAAAGCCAAAAGACTTTGGCTCACTGACTTTTTTTCTTTTAATATAAAACATACTAAGCTGCAGGGATTGGAAGGCAAAAAACAAAGAATTATCTGTTGGAAGTGTGCCAGAAATCTTGTGTGAGTGTTTATTGCTATATTTTATCATCTGTATTGGTGCATATATTTCCTAAACTGTCCCTAAGATTTACACAATCTCTAAAGTAAAAAAGTCTGCAATAAATGCAAACAAGTTCTAGCCCCCAACCCAATTATGTCCCAGTACAGATTTAATAAAGATAAGTATGACAAGCACTAGGTATATTTCTAAGTGCTACTGGAAATTGGATCCCATGTAACAACACTAATTAAAGAAAACCAGAATTTTAAAGACTCTATCAGAGATTCAAGCAGAGATTTTTCTGATATAGAAAAAATCTTACCTAGCAGTTTCACAATTCCAGGGATTTATATTGAATGTATAAAACCACCATTAATGTCATACTATGTCTCTCATGAAAATATTATTCAAGATAACAATTATTAACAATTTTGTATCACATTTGCATGGGTTTATGGGCATGAACTTGAGTTTACAACAACCTATTTGTTTCCTAACAATCAGATCATCAATATAGGTGATCAGAATGATCAGTCTTCCTATGTGTGTTTATCTGTACTGTTTTCTACCTGTTTATTTGTCACTTATTTGTCTGTGGGTATATGTTAGCAAAAAACAAACCAAAAAGCACTCAAATAAACAGGTTAAAGAAATTCTCACTCTTCAGAGTAATATTTCTCTGTCATGAATTAGCCCTGTGGTTTTAACATGTGATAAGAAAACAATCATATTATTTTCTACTCTTCTAAGTTGAAGTGAACTGCTTTATGGAGTTTGTTGTGTTTGTTGCTTGTGACCACTGAGCAAGTTCTCCAGGAACTTATTGATATTGGTTTCATTGTGATACGTGTTTCTGTTGCAATTTCAAACATGATATGGCATCTTCATATCCTTTGCAGTTTGCACTCTATTAAGCATGTTCTTCAGTAATCTTCATTTTGTTATTTCTAATTTGAAACCTTCAAATAGATGACATCCTATATACATATAGAGCACACAAAACATTACAAATCCACAGGTTACAAATTTAGTGTGTGATGATTAGAGAACATTAATCCCATCTAGGCATTATAGCAGACTGAATATTTAACTGGGAAGTTACTCTGCATGCTGGAATGCACACACTGGCTAACTTCAAAGAGAGTAACTGTGGCAAGCACATTTCTCTCTCTCTCTCAGAGTTTTTCATAGAGGTGCACAGAGAGAAAGAGAAAACAGTTTCTATTTCTGCTCCTTGTTTTTCTCATGTGGAATGTGTTTGGAGAATTGTTTTCCTGGGGTGATTGCTTGACTGGATTCTGGTGTGGGTTGTTTGAGTCTGATGGCCAATCAGATCCACCTGTGTCTGGACTCTCGCCAGAGGGTCACGAGTTGAATCAGTTAGAAATATAGTTAGAACAAGTAGGTTTGTAGTTTGAATATCTTCCTTTATATAGTATATTAATGTATTTTAGCATAGTTATAATAAAGAAATCATTCAGCCTTCTGACATGGAGTTGGACATCATCATTTCTTCCCATTGGGTTCACCTGCATTTACAACAAATAACTTCCCTGTATACATAAGTTATTAGATATTTAAGTGACAGAATTTGTTTTCTGAGTCAGAAATTATTGGGGCACTCTGGACATTTTAAAACACAATTTCAGAGTGCAAAGATAGAGAAACTCGAGTATCACACAGCAATGTTTTATGGTAATTATATTTTTTCTTGGTTGTGTAACATTGACCTCACAGACCATAATGACTTAAATTACCCCAAAAAGGATCATAATGACTATCTGACAAAAAAGAAAACCACAGGAGATGAAATACAGAGTTCATCAAAATTAACAAGTAAATTCTGTGTGATGCGTACTTCTATTTGCACTGCATAAGTATGCATAAGTAGTAAGTACATTATTCTTACGGCTTTTTTCCTCAAGGTCTTCTTTTTAGCTTTTCTCAGAAAAAATATTTATCCCAATAGCCAGAAATTGCTGCCATGAAAAATGTGACTTCTCACTCCATCAAAATTCATTGAAGAAAGTTCCTCCTCACAAAGAAAATGTAGATGTAGGTAGGAATTGCATTTAAGCTTACCATCCTGGTGCGCCCTTTAATTTAAAGGGCTAACATATCTTTTCCCAAGACACTTTTGTTTCATTGTCTGTCATGTTTTAGACTTGAAATACCATCTGACATTGATCATCATCCAAACTGAAATATGAGCATCATATCAATCACGTAAAGGGAGATAAATAAAGAAAACTGGCTAATGGCAAAGGACACTTTTTGTTTCAACATATTTTTATTTTCAGATCTCTTTGGTTTTCATTAAGATCCCTCCAGATTTATGTGTGTCACAATCCGCTTATTGTGGGGTGTCATGATGGTTCTTTTCACCGATCCCAAAAATGCAAAAAAGGCAAACAACAAGGGACTATCAGTTAATCACAACAAATGCACCTTTATTAGGGGCCAAAACAGTAAATGCGATAATGGGGATCAGAAAGGAGATAAAAGGAAAGAGAGAGAGAAGAGGGGTATGGGAATAGCTACCAACACAGGCGAGATCCCCAGTGGTCCGGACAATGGGGATCCGTCTGTCGTGTCGGGGAAGTCTTCGAAGTTCTGGTCGACTCGGGGGTCCAATTATAGTCCACAGAGGAAAGAGGGGGGAACAAGTGTAACAATGAAAGTCCATTGAAATCTCAACAAGGGAACAGGTGAGTCCACAGAAACCACCAAAGCAAGACAAATACAATGAAGAATAAGTCCATTGGAATCACTGAAGGGAAACAGGTCATGTCATTAGTGGTCAGACCACCAATTTCCCCTCCTCCCTATAGTAGGGGTCTCAGTCTCAGTCCTTGGGAGGAGGGTTCTCATTCTATGTTTGTCACAGTGGTAATGAGGCAGAGGAGGGGTCTTCAGTGAAGGACCACGGGAGTCACCCCAAAAGTTCATTCAGTTTAAGAATGGAGATTAGAAGCAGACCGTGCATCAGGCTGTCCCGTGCTGGCTCCATGTCAGGTCTTTGCCAAGTCCTTGCCAAGTCCTTGCCAAGTTCTTGCCAGGCCTTGTTGGGAACAGCTAGCATGATGGTTCAATGGTTCCACCTGCGCTGTGTCCTGTTCTAAGCAGGAACTGCAGTGGGGGAAGGGATTCTTTCTCGTGGCAATCAGAAGGCAGAATGGAGAACGAGGGGCTTCAGACGGGCTCTTACAATGTGTCTGTTTGTATGTTTCTTGAGATTAAGTTGACTTTGCTGAACAGATTCCTCCTGTGAATATTTTCCAACTCAAAACATTTTATTTATGGAATACAAGACAACTAACATACATGGTAATGAATGCTTGAAAAGCTTCTAATTCATAAGCAGGTGCTCTAGACTAACAATATACTTTGATTTCTAACAAGGGCAGGTATTTCAGAATAGTAAAGTACAGTCTGTCATAGCTTACAGAGTTTGATAAAAAATGTGGGAATTTGTGTTATACTGTTATTTCATTACCTATGTCATAAAAACTCCTTTGAAAGCACAATATAAAAGACCGAGAAAAATATCAAAAACAGTGAGCATAAACTGAATGGTTTCTTCAGCACAAGTGACCCTTGGGGAATGGTGGAAAAGAAAAACAAGTTTTCAGACTAACGCCTGTTACAGTTTTGTGTATGAGCACCGAGATCTGGGAGACAGCCTGATCAACCTTCTGAATGAGCTCCCAACACTCCACCCACACTAGTGATAGACCTTCTTTCCACCTTTCTTTAGATTTTTCATCATCTTTTTGCCCACAATCCAAGGTTATGTGTTATCTGAAACAAACTAAGTGTACTAACATTAGAAAAAACACACCAGGAGTGCGAGGACAAACTGTAGAAGGATTGGGGATTGAAGTGGTTCGGACAAGGCCTCTCATGTAGGTCCTGCTGAAGAATGAATCTATTACAGGCTTCCCAAAACGGTTCCATATGCAGGCAACCTACATGCAGAGGCAGCTGGTCAAAAATTCTATTATCTTAATGGAAATTTCTTTAAACCTTTCAGAAGGATTTCTGTGCCTGTTCCTGTGCCAGCCAGGTAGGTCTCCCCGATCCTCAGTCCAAGTGTCAGTGTAGTTGTAAATAAAACTGAATTCTATTTTCCCCTCAAATTGTGTGCTTGCATCCAAATTGTCTAGTGGTGAGCTACACCTGTGATCTGCTCTCCTCAAGTTGTGCCTTCATGTGGTCTGGCACTGGCTGGCGCTAGTGGAGATTGGAGTGTGATACCAGTTTAGCAGCTTGTGAGCTGTGGCCCTATCCTGCTCTCTTAAACAGTATAGATTCATCTTCTTTGCCAGCTGTTTTTTTGCAAAAAAACACCCTGCTGAAAAAATAGATTTCTCTCCTTTAGTATGTTCAGGAGTGATCCTCTGATTCCCATCCTTAGCTAAATCAGTCTTGTAATTTAGTCAATATTGGAAAAAGATATTCTCCAAGTAGGAAGGTCAGGCCATTATCTCTTAAAGAACATTTACCTTTTTATTTACAGGCACCACTGGGTTGTCTTCTTTCCATTTCCTTAACAGCTCTGTTATCTGAATCTAACCAACAAATACATGAAGAACCCATTTCAGTGGTTCAAGGTGTTCATGCCACATTTGTGGCCTTAAATCATACTTGAGTTACCAGTCCTTCAGCCATTGTTTCTAACACTGGAAGGAAGGCACTTTCATTATAATTAACACACCATTTATATTAAATGTCCTCCCTTTGCATCACTCAGGGGTGTTCAAATAATAAAAAAACTAAATTGTTTAGTATTTGAGCATCAGATATGAAGTATGATTAGTTCCCATGAAATCTAGAAATAAAAATGGAATCACGACAGGTAGATCAAACTTAAGCTGAAATCTTCAGTTTGGTTGGTCCCAAAGATATAATGCATGCAGGACTGACCTGATTCTTTTCCTTTCCCTTTTTGGAGGAAGGAAGGGAAACTTTTGTTTAGTGAGTTATATGTTTTCAATGAAGACATTTGTCAAAATAGTTGCCAAAGCAGAAGACTCCAGATCACTAAGTATTTAGAAAATCTGTGTTATACCATATGCTTCAAATAAGACATGATTCTCACCAGTATACATCTGGTATCAGATTAGTAGAGATATTTTTTTCTTATTGAAAGGGACTCCAGAATAGCAATGGTCAAGCTATAAACATTTTTTGACTTTGTGATTGATCTGGAACACCTGAAAAAATCAGTGAATTTCAAATTAGATGCTAATATTACTGCAGTAAAACTGACAGAACTGTAATATTAGTAACCACAGTTACTGTATAATTTTCACTCAAAAAAAAAAAAAGAGACTTTGAAAGAGACTAGATCTGTTAGTCTTTAAAACAAAGCTCAATCATAAACATGTTAAAAGTGTGTAACTTTCAACTTGAGCAACCAACAGAATTCACTTTGACTACAATTTCCAAAACATATTGATTAAAAAATGCCATGATTGGAATATATATTGGGAATGGAATGGCCTGCAAAGTGTGACAGCAGCACTACTGGTTTCTTTATCTTTTACACAAAAATCCCATGACAATCATCTGTTAGTTCAGCAGATATTATCTAAAATGTAATGATTTTCTAGTGATGCTTTTTTTTTTCTTTTACTTCAGAGTTTCAGAGAATGGACCTAATAAATCCTAGAAACTAGTATAAGGTTGCAGTTCTTTAAATGAAAAATGAAACTGTGTCAAATTATATTATGAAGTCTAAGATTCATCTGAGATTCCTTATATTTATATTAACAAATTCACAGTATTGATTTACAAAAGACTAGAGATTAACAATAGATTTGCATGCAAATTTGTAAGCACAAATATCTTCAGAAAATCACAGGATGGCTGAGATTGGAAGAGACCACTGAAGGTTGTCTGGCCCAAACTCCTTGCAGGGCCACATAGCTGGTTGTCCAGGACCATATTCAAATGGCTTTTAAATGTTTCCAAGGATAGAGACTATGCAACTTGTCCTGGGCAACCTGTGCCAGTGTGTGATCCTTCTCACAGTGAAAAAGTGTTTCCTTATGTTCAAAGGCAACCTGCTATGTTTCAGTTTATGCCCATTGCCCTGTTTTTACATTAAAGAAATGACTTTTGAAGGAATATGATGCATATCAGACAGGTCATGCCAAAAAAAAGCAGAAGGACCTTGACTTTATTAGATGACCTATTTTCTGCAGAAAGATTACTGGAGAAAAAGGCCACTGACCTCTACTGCCATCATGATAACCTCCACCCCGTTTAAAACACTTTTCCCTTAGTCATAGAGATTAATATTATTGTGTGTCTGGGTTTTACAAAAAAAAAGAAAACAAAAAAAAAAAAACAAAAAAAAAAAAACCAAAACAAAACAAAAAAAAACCCCTATCAATTCTGTGAAAATATGTGTTAAATAATCCAATAATAACCTTTCCTCTGACTCTTAATTATAATTACCAATAAACATGGAAATTCTTTTTTGTACAAAGACAGTTGGGAGCTCATACTTCAAAACATATATCACTGTGATAGTCCCTCTGACAACCACCAAGTTTTGAAAACAATGAGCTTCAAGGTCTGTTGCACATCATACCTTCTAATTACAGAGCAGCTAACATTTCAGGCCTTAATTTCCAACGGAGGTCAGTATAGTGAGCTCTTCTGCTTCATGCTTTTTTTTCCTCAGAGGTCTGTTTTCTAGCAGAGGTCAGCTTCATTTAGAATGTAGGTAAGGAAATGGTTTTATTTCACAAACATGCTCTTCCACCTTTTCTGTCCTTAATTTTCCTTCATAGAAAGGATGAAAAAGCATTAAAGCACTACTCTTCCTTAAAAAAAAATTAAACAAAATTTTTTAAAAAATTAAAAAAAAAAACAAAACCAGCTCATTTCAACTTCTAAATAATTTGACTCTAGTGAAAACTTGTTAATTATTAAATTCATATGCACAAAAAATAGTGCAGCATTGGTGATCTAAACTGATGTAAATAGAAAATCCTTCTTTCTATACTCCCACCACTGATTATGGAAAATGACAAGTCAAAAATATAATGTCACAGTAGTAAACAATTTAACAAATATTACTAATCATTCCTGGAGTCTCTAAAATAGTATTGAAGTACATTATATTATTCTAAGGTTCAATCAGCAGGTGCAATAGAATTCAAAGGATTGCTTATTTGCAATATGTGAAAGTGCCTGAGGATCTGGAGTTTAAACTTGTTTATTTTACATGACCACGATGGAGTTTTACATTGGACTTGTCCATTATGAAGTTTGGCATATCTTAATCAAAGTATCTTATTGGACTAAATGAGTCTGAACACAGCAATTGCACTTGTGGAAAGTATCATGGATTTATCTCTCTAAATCCATGTGAAACCATTCAGACCAGTGCAGTGCAGTCGAAGTAAAGCACTGATACACAATCAGTTCCTGTCACCTTGCTGTTCTGTTCTGCTGCCCCCAGCACTGGTGGTTGCACACCATGCTGTGCTGCCAACTGGGTACTGGTGATGCTAAGTGTTGTCTGTCTTCCTGCCAGAACAGGATCACCTTCCTACAAACGGCTTCTGTGCATACTTCGGAAAATCAGCAATGACTTTCATTTATCAATGCAACTGTGAGTGCACAGAAAGTTCTCAATTACACTTAATATATTTTCCATTTTACAGGTAAAGTCCCCCAAGTTCAAGATGACAGAAATCGCCTATCACTGGCAAACTGACCATTTGATAGCTTATTGTTTACCTTAACTTTGCAAATTGTATGCAGCAGAAAATTCAGTGACCTCCCAAAAATCCCTCAAGTCCAATTTTACATAAATAATTTTACAATTTTTTTTCCTTCCTACTGAGGCTGTTTGTCACTTATTCTATAAAGGTGATAATTTCCTTCCCTGAGAACAATCACCATTAGATATGTAACTGACCTGATGATTTTTACAGTCTGTTTTTGTTGGGTTTAGCCTCTCATTGAATAAGCTTTCCATCTTTCTCTACCAACAATATTTGGCAGACTATCTCAACTGGTGACTCTGTTAGTGTCAAAATTGTTGCATATAATATGAAATTTAAAAAGTATACTTTATAATTTATATTTTCCTGTATACCTTTTGAAATAAGAAAGATACAATTGTGTTGGGGGTGTAGTCAATGCTAGGAAAAACAGAGCTTTTAATTCTGTTTGAAATTATTCTAATCAAATGAACCCAAAAATATTCCTCTAAATCACCACATTTAAAATATTAACTATTAAGAAAATAAAATTAAAGAAGCATCATTTAACAGCAGAATGGATATTGCTTCACAATAAAAAAATTAAAACAGTTTTACTTAAATTTTTATTCTAGATTAAATTTTAAAAAATCAGATGAAAATTTATGAGTACTTCCCCATTGCAATCCATGAGTCTAAATAGTTGTAAACCTATTAGCAAGTACAGATCTCAGGGCCCGGAATAAACTCTGTCTTTGTTGCCATGCTACAGAAAAAGGAAGAAAAAGTATAAGCTACAATCACTCTTCATGCCATGCATCTTTTTACTTCCCAGAAAAAAAAAAAAAGAGAGATACAATTCATTGGTAGAGATTTAGTCCAGGACCACTAAGATATGTGTTCCCTACAGAAATTCTAGAAAATTCTCAGAAATTTTTGAGTTCATACTACAATGAGAGCACATTCTGAGTCTTTTCTGACAAGTAGCTGGCTCCTTTTAGTAACAGTTGGCAGAAGGAAACTGTTAATCCTTACCAGTTCTCAGTTCAATCGTTCCCAAATTAAATCCTGTCTATTTTTCTTTTTCATATGAGAAAGTACTGTACTACTTGGAATGCACTATATAGCAAAAAACATGAAGTTTTTATAATAAAGTCTGGTGAACATAAATAAAATGCTTTTCTACAAAATTATTTATTATTATATATAATGTATTGTACATTTTATATTTTATTCTATGTAATAGGCACAAGTATAATACATTTTAT
This sequence comes from Vidua macroura, assembly GCF_024509145.1. Classification (NCBI taxonomy): domain Eukaryota; kingdom Metazoa; phylum Chordata; class Aves; order Passeriformes; family Viduidae; genus Vidua; species Vidua macroura. The sequence continues at coordinate 128,637,219 of NC_071571.1, forward strand.
ATTCTCTATTGTGTTCTATGTACTATGTGTTTTTATAGTATATAAATTACTATATTGTGTATATATCTATATGTGTATTGAAAAATATCCTTCATGGGGCTAGAGGACATTATATAATGCTAGAAATTGCTGGCTAGAAGTTTTAGAACTCCTTGAACTATTTTAGTCAGCTCCAGCAACAACCTCAGTTCTGACTTCAAGCTGATGGGAGGCATTTGGAGAGGTCTTAAAATTCTTTATGAGACAGAGGGCTACCACTCTGTACAAGAATTAAGTCTTATTTCTTGTAGTTCTAAGCTGAGGAACTAGTCTGAAAATGCTGAATCTCTGTTGGTTTTTCACCCATCTTTGGGGAGTATCTCAGTCTCTGTTTTTTCAAAGAGCAATTGAATAACAGAGATGTCAGTCAGAAAAAAAAGGAACTGATGCCTTTTTCAGGCTTACCTAGGAGCAGAGGCCAGACAAAGATAAAAAGATAAAAGTGGACATATTTAGTGAAGGGCCTTCAGATACATTAAGGGCAAACGAAGCCACTCAAGGAGCTACACCCAAAATGGACAATGGTCACGAGTTTTTCAGACAGATACAAGTTTGGTCTATTTACATATCAGGGGTTAATCCTCCTATTATGGCTTCAGGTAATGAAGTCATATTCCCCCAGTTTGCTCTCCCCCTCCCAATCCACTTTTGTTTATACTTTTTGGGGCCTGAGGCTGTAGGGTGTCCTTGAGTTTCAGGCCTAGATTAATTGTTTTATTTGACCAAGATATGTAGCTAACACTTTCTATGGAGTTTAGAGTTATGCACTTGTGCACTACAGGATTTAAAAAATATAAAGGCTAAAATCTTAAGGCATCACATCAGGACTGAATAAAGAAGAGTACTTCATGCTGATTTGCATTGAAAGTTCTTTGCCCTTTAGGTTTGTGGTACCTAAATCTAAACTACTGTATCTAGTGGTATAAAAAGGTATAAATTGATGAAAGGCAGAGGTGGGCAATTGGCAGGTAAATGGGTATAAAAAAGTTGTTTTGAAACTGCTTAAAATATGTTCTTAGCCACTGCAGCTGCAACTGTGCTACATGAGAGGTGACTAGGACCTCACCAGACTTCTTACTATCTGTCTTTCTGTGGCTTCCTCCCACTGAATCTCCAAAAACACAAAGAGAGAGGAGCTTTAGCACTTAATATGGAGATGCAACTTACCAGATACCCCTCTGGCACTACAGGATTTATTCCTGCCCCACATATCTGGCCTCAACCAGAAAGGCATCAGATGGAGAGGCCTCCTTGTTTACCCATCACACAAGGATGAATGATCTTGAAACCTTTGAAAATGCACTTAACTTCTCAGATCTTTATTACTGTACTAGGTTAGAGAAGGCCTTGGGTTTGGAATCTGTGTGTACTTGAGTTTAGTAGAACTCACTAAGGGAAATTCACACAGCCAGTTACTGAACATTTAATGAGCTTGCAACAAATACAGGCTATGTTCTATTAAAACAAAAGAGTTAAACCTTGGTGCAAACATTTGAAGGAACAATTACCGAAGTAAGGCATGTAGGGAACCATGTACAAATTGCACAGAAGAGAATTATCTTAAGGTACGTGTCTCTCTGCCATCACTGGATAGCACACATTTTTTGTTACAACAACTACCTGAAAAACATGCCTTGGATGCCTTTAGGAATCAAAATTTGTGCTGGATGCCCATGTTTAGGTTATAGACTCCTACTCAAAGTGTCATGAATCTCACATCCTAGTTGTTAGGTCTGGATTTGTCACAAATACTTTAGAAGAACTGAGATTCTCGCTCCACAGCGCTCCATTTCTCCCAAGGCACTATTACCGATGTATTTGCTTACTCCTACACATGCTTAGGGCTTTTATGATTTCTGCTGAAGCTACAAAGTGTGTGTGAAGAACTCTCTTTTTTCTCTACTCAGTCAAGAATACTTTGGTGCTCTCATGCAGTTTTATCTGGTGTCTGGAAAGAAATTCCTCTGTCAGTAACTTTTCAAGCTGAAAGGTCTGGAAATGTCTGACACCCCTTCTATTTACTTCTAGCCTCAGAAAATCAGTTGACTTGTGAAATATGACTAGTCTGAATACAGTAAATACTGGAAGAGAGCCACATTAATTTGAAAGGAGAGATTTTGTTTCTACATCTTTTCCTCTTGTTTTTGTCCAAAAAAAAAAAAAAAGTAAATGGTTATGGTATATAGGCAGAGTGGAAAATAGTGACCAGAATTAGGAGTTAAATTAATGGAATATCCATGCTATGTATAAAGCAAATATGAAAAACAAGAGAATGAACATGAACATGTATAAGCATTTCATATATATGATTCTTGCATGAAAGAACTCTGTGAATGTAATATTTATTTCATAGGCAAAATATGAAAGTATTCTATAAATATTACATCACATACCTAAAGGGAATATAACTAAGCACATTTCTCTGAAAATAGATGGACAGATTGTATGTGACATTGCTTAGAAAGGCACTTTTCCATAAAGGACTTGAGAATGTTGGTCACTTCCAGTCTGTATCAGTGTGTATTGCATAACTTTAGATTATAGACAGAAATGTAGCAGGTAATTTCAAAAAACTAGATTTTATCATTTCTAAGTCATCAGTAATCTCACTCTTCATTGTCTGACAGTGGAAAAAGTGGACCTCTAAATCTACACTGTCTGATCCACTTTGCAACATGAAGTACTGGAGCAGCTGGGCTAGAGTTGAACACTAAATACCAGAGAATCAGGGGTTAAAGATGATGGCAAAGACAGAGAGACAAAAGGAGCTGCAGTGTACTCGGCTGTTGGGACAATAAAATTTAGCCAATAAGGCTGTCTTTCTTATCTAAACAAGCAAACTTTTCCATCAGTGTTAATTGTTGTGCTGGGATCCAGATTAATAGAATCCTATATTGTAGCTTTTGTCACCTATAGCTCCATCTTGTTCAAATGCCCCACATGGGGAGGAATGCTGTCAAGCTGTGGTTTTAGTTCTGTAAGAACTCATGCACTTATCAGGGATGAGGTCACTAATAAGCCTTCCTAAAATTTTTATCATTACTTCCAATTAAAACACTTTTGGTCTAGGATTTAAATATATTCCTGCCATGTTTGGGGCCTAATTATTGCAGTGTTGTGACACTGTGGGTGGAGACATTTGCACCAACCTCCTGCAGATAATTCAGAAGTGACACTGACCCATGTGTTTTATTTGTCCTTGATGAGAAACATACAAGACAAACAAGTCACTATTAATAGTAAGAGATAAATTAGCTTTAAAAATCCCCTTATTTGTAACATCTGGAGTTGTTGTATCATATAGAAAGAAACATAGTCTAACAGAAGTTATTTTTACTTCTGCCACTGAACTTTCAAATAATGTTATGGTGGTAGCATAACAATGCTCAAACTCACTTCTTTTTTGTCAGCAATAAAATGTAGAATCACTGTTATATATACCACAAGTTCCCTTTTTTACAAGAAACACTCCTGCAAGTGATAGAAAAAAGCATGTAGGCCAGGTAAGAGCCTGCATGTAATGTGACAATTGTGATTGCCTTTGGTTCTTGCCCTGGTCTGGTTTGCCTTTGTTGCCTCTGTTGGTTCCTGTGTGGTGAGCAGAGGACAAGCTTCGGGCTGTGGGCTGGTCACAAGCACTCACCTGCCTCCATTCCTGCAAGGAGAGGCTGCAACGTGGGAGGGGAGCTCATGAGAAGATAAAAACACAGTGCTACTGTCAGAGCAGAGCCCAACCAAAATCTTACTGCTTAGGCACAACAGTACTGAGTCTATCAATAGTAACTGATGAGCATTGTCGTTTTTTGGACACCTGCATTTAATTTATTTAAAATATTTAATCAGCCTTACCCTCAAAAGTTGCTTCAAAACCTTCAACAGAGCAAACCCTTGGACATATCCTTGTTTTGCCAGGCAAGAACATACCATAAGAGGAATTTCTGCAATCTTGTGTAGTTTGGCAGGTTTCATGGAAGTCTTCTGTGTGGTAATTGTCACAAATACATGAAAAATTTACTTCATTACATTTTGAGCAGGTTGTGAAAGAAAACAAGAATGTGTGCCTTGGCCAAAAAGTTCTACAAAAAAGGCATATTTCTTCATTTTATCTGTTCCAAGAATCTGTTATGTACAGATATCTGTTATCTGTTATCCTATTTTCTTCAAATAAATAGCTTGCCCTATTGAAATGCTGTTTGAGTAATTTTGAGGTTTGGGGTAACAGCTTTATGTACAGTAGTTTATTATTCATGTGAGTGACTTGTTAATTAAATAAACTATCTAAAAATCAAACAATGAATAACTGCTTTTTTTCAATTCCAGTCATTCACTAAAGTGTCATTCGAGAATTGGGAGCTTTTGAATTCTGTCTTCTTAAGTGACAATATCCAAAGATGGTCATGATGAGCTTTGTTCCTGTTAAAGTACCAGATTAAGGACTCCTAGAATTTGAAATATTTTCTTAATTAAAAAAAAATAAATAAACATCCCCATTATCTTTTCTACAATTTAATTTTCTAAAACCAGAAAAAAGAATTGTTGCAGTAAATCCAGATAAGAAAGCAGGATTTTTTTCCTGTCTGTGAAACATGGTGGAAATTGCCTACCAAGCATATATTTCAGAAAAAAGCAATATGTGTATGATGAAATAATTTGGAATCAACTATCAAGTTTATCTGGAATTTCCAATTCAATCATTCAAATCTCTGAATTATAAAAATTGTAATATAATCTAGGTAGGAAGCCTGCAAGTCTTCCTACCGCCAAATAAGGTTAACTTCAGCTAAAGGAGGTTGTTCAAGGCCACGTCCAGCTGAGGTTTGAAGTCTCTAGGAGCATTTCACCACTTTATGCTCTATTTTTGGTTGTTTTTTTTTTTAATATGTATCTAAATGGAGTTCCACTTGGGGCAACATGTGTCACCTGTCTCTTGATGTTTCACTGTGCACCTCAGAGAGGCAGCTAGGTGCATCTTCCCTAGAACTTCTCTTAGTAGTGGTCAGTTGTGATTCAGCATCCTCCAAGCTCTCTCTTCTCCTGGCTAGTCCACCTCAACTGCCCCATAGGACAAAGGCTTAAGGTCCTTCACCAACCAAGTCACCATCCCCTGGCCTCTCTCCAGTTTGGTGATGCCACTTTTGTCACAGGTGGTGGGTAATACTGGGCACTATATCCTGGATATTGGGCTGTATTCCAGTCCTTACAAGGGATGGGCAGAGAGATCCTGCACAGTCTCCACCCTAGGAGGGCTGCAAGTCTAGACTGGATAAAGCCCTGAGCACCCTGGTCTGACCTCACAGCTGACCTTCCATCCTGAGTTATCCTGTGTCCCTGTATGTCACAGCATAGGCCACAGTCGAGATGGCCACAATACACAGAGCATCACCATGCAGTTTCAGAAGGCTTCTAGCCATACAGAGCAAGATCAAACCGCCTGAGAAGGCTGCAAGCATCTGCCTTTCTTGTTCTTTAGCCCAACCATTTATACCTCATATTTATGCATTGCACCTGTATGCCCTCTGTTCCCTTAGGTGGTTGGTCAGTGCACCTGGGCACTCCATTGCTTTCAGTGCTGTTCACCTGCTTTTCAGAGCTGTACCCATTGGGGATGAGGCTCGCTGCAGCCCCACTCCCAAATACCACAAACTGTGTACCTACATGTGTAAGCAGTGACCTCCCTTAAACTGCTGACTTGCACTTCTGCTGGGGCAGCCCAGTAGACACTTAGCCTGGGTCACCCCAAAGGCACATGTCTGACTCTGCTGCTCTTGAGAAGCTGAGATAACAGGAGGTAGAAGATGTCCCTGTCTCATTTGGGGTACATTCATTATGTTTCAATAGTGACATACTTAAATCTATGAACAGACACAGGGTTAGCTAAGAGTTGAACATTTAAAAATGACTGGGCAATGCAGCTTATTTATGACATATTTAGGTTATTTATTTCTCATTAAAAAAAAAAAATTCCTGTTTTATTTTTCTGTTAGCATCTATTAAAGTGAAGGCAGCATATGAGCGACAGTTTATTTGCCTAAAACAACACTGCTCTCATTCCCCTTCTACTTTTTTTCCTAAATGAAAATCAAATCAAACTTTTTGCAAGTTTCTGACCTCTTTTTGACCCTGTATTTACTTGCCAAGCACATGTTAAGGCAGAGTGAAATTGCTTTTATTTCTGATATAAAACTACATACTCTGTGGCCAAGTGCTTTGCTAAGAAACAATACATTGTCCATTTTTCACTTTTGTAAAAAGCAAAGATAATCTGTTCATTTTACAGAAATGAAAAGTGAAACAGGCATTATTTATAATATCTGCCAAAATCTGGCTAGGTGAGCACCTCTAGCAGCTCTGGAGCAAGGATAGTGTTGGCTGTATTTTCTCAACTCCTCTGTGTACACATGAAGAAATTTCTAAATATACTGATGGCTTTTTGCATGTCAGTAATAAAGAACAAGAGAACAAAACAGCAATTGATAATGTTATGTAGTCACACACTATTACAAGGCCACTGAAAAATTCAGTGAGTGATTAATCAGCTGAATGGTTCATTTTCCTTGGGGGTCTAACAAACAATTAACATTGATTAATGAACCAATTGATTTCCTTTTGAAAAAATATAAATTGAAATTAACAAAGCTATTGTCTGTCTGTCACCAGATTGTCCCAGTGAAATTAATGAAAAATACAAGCTATAAATGGGGAAAAAAAGATAAAGATCCATGTGAAATTCAGACAGGGAAATTTTAGCAGCTCCTGCAATTTAAAATCTATTACTATTTTTTTAAAAAAAAAACTTTATATTTCAAGTTTCTAAACAAAATTCAGACATACAATACCTTGCTGGCAGCAGTGGATCCACAAGGGCCATTAAAATCATGCACTTCCTTGCTCTTATGACTGGAAGAATTCCTGCTCTTATAGCAACACCCTAGGAAAGTGTGAGACATCCTCAAAGCTGAAAGACAGGAAAGAAACTGCTCTGAAATCTACAGAAGAGGTGGCCACTGGGATGCCTTCTATTTGATCACATCAACGTTTCCTGTAGAACCCTGGAGCAATAATATCAAACTCCAGACTGTCCTTCAACACATTTGGCTTCCTCACTATTTTTTGTTTACAGAACCCTGATGCTTAAAAGGCCAAATCACTGATATTTTTATATAGAGCAGTGGGTAGATCATGATGTAATTAAATTCCTTTTGAATTAACTCCCTTATCCCACAATAAGGGACTCAATTACAGTGCCCAGTATGAAACAACCTGCAGGCTAGAAATGATACAAAGAACCAGTGAATATATAGGTAGATGCCAATTGTCTCACCTCTGGACTCTAAGGGCACGATTGCTTATTAAGGGGATGGCAGATTTTGGCTGGAACTCTTGGAGAAAAAGTAGAGACATCAAATAATTGTTCCATGATTCTATAACTTGGACCAATGCAAATAATAAATATGCTTTTTATTTGGAGAATACATTTCCTGTTCTTTTAAGAGTTTGCCATGTTCCTGTGGCAGAACATTTACTTAAGCCTTACCAAATACTCACTTTGATTGCTGCAAATATCTATCAGAACCATGCAAAGATGATGATTATACTAACACTTCTTGCCCTCTGGAAGAGAAAATAAGGCAAGGTGCTTTATAAACATCAAATAGTAATTTCATGCTACTACTACATAAGCAAATACAGGCTAATGAGAAAAACTTGGTGACAGAAATAATTTAGGAAGAACAGCTCATTGACTGGGAAGATTTTTGTGTACTTCAAACCAAATGTTGCTTGTTACACATATGAGATTGGGTCTGCCTATCCAGAGCTCAATTCTGAACTCATTAGAGAGCTTAACAAAACTCATCTTCCTTTATGGTGATTGCCTTTAAAGACACTTGGGCCTGACAAAGCAGAACAACAGTAGTAGGTAAATAAAGAGAACTAGGAAAAGTAAATGGGAAGAGGAGATGAAAAGGTGCTTTATGCTGCTGCATGCAATTAAAGTTGAAATACAAGGGCTTCAGCAGCAGAAGCAAAGCATAACACATCAGGGTTTTCTTTTTTCTTTTAACTCTACAGTCTAGCCCTTTGTCTTCCCCCCCAGCTCCACAGCTGCCTTCATCAGTGTTCAGAAGTAGCTCTGCTCCTTTCAGGTTTCAGTTATTGAGAAAAGGTCAACAAGAGGCAGGAGAAAACATTAAACAATTCTTATTTAGCTTTTTTCATCAAACATAAAGCTAACAGTCTCCTGGTACCCACAAATTTCTGGAGAATACAAATGCTGGGCAGAGGAGCAGGAGGTCTTAGAAACAGAGGTAGTTAGAGAAGCTGATAAAGGAAAACAAATAGCTACACCAAAGAGATCAAGTGAAAGCATGATCAAACAAAGAAAGTGCAGTATGTTTATCATAATCTGTTCTCTAAGTTCTTGTTTGGTATATTGTTTTCCAGTTATTTTTCTAGCTTTTTTCTGTTCCTTGTACAACAAAATGGTCACAAAAACAAGGGCTGAGACAATGAAATTTAATAGAGGGTTTTTATTAAAGAAAACCTATGGCTTTTTTGGCCCCAAGTTGGGCCTCCCCCTGGGGGCTCCCCTGACAGGGGAAACCCTCCTGGAGCAGTTCTGTGTCAGGAAAAGGAGACACACAGGACTTTTTCGGTCTTCAGCTTCTTGTTTCATTGTTATTTAAACAAAACTTCAGCACGCTGCCTGCACCAGACCTTGCATGTAGAAAAACAGCACAAAAATGGCTAACAATCTTGTGTTACAAGGCCTTTTAAGCCTAATCAAAAACTAAGAGTTGCCCAAAAGAAGTGACACCTAGGTTATTTTCCCTTCTAACCCAATAACTGACCGCTAAAGACCCACAATGTGGATTTTTCTACCCAATTACAAGATACCACCTAAACCCATGAAGAAGAAGGAAGAAAAAGGAACACAAGACAACACCCTATACCCTCCATCTTGTCCACATCTACAACATACTAAAAATCCTAAAACATAAATTTCTCACCCAAGTGACATATTATGCTACTCTTAATAATCTATTTCACACTTTTGTGGTCTCTGGTTTATTTTGAGGGTCTGGAGCCCTTCTCCATAAATGAGGGTCAAAGTCAGTGCTTCCCTGGGAGTCAGAACCCCTCAGGGCAGAGAGAGAAATATTCCCCTTGCCCTGGGTTTCCACAAAAACCAAAATTTTCTGTTTGTAGGAGAATTGAATTTCCTTCTCTGCTATTAACACACTTGGCACAGTACTGTGGGACAATTAATATATTTGCATCGGTTTCATACACAGGTTTTAAACCCCTCATCATCCACCTGGTTACATCCACCTGCCCCAAATCTGGCGCAAGCCTGCTGCCTTTTTCAGATCAGAAACACAATGTCACAAGGAAGGGGATGTGCAGAATGGCACCACCTGCTCATACCTTGGTGATCCAGGGACTTGGGCCCCATCTTGAGCAGGCCATGCTTACCAATGGTTGTACAAATGAAGCCCAAGTGAGATGTGACTGGAAGCAACCTTCTGAGTGATAGTGGCCACCATGTGTTCCCTTCCAGAGCTTCTTCCCATTACTTCTGCCCAGCCCCTCACTGGAGACCTCAGTTCCCAGGTGTGGTTTCTGCCCTGCTGCCCCAAAAAGTACGGGGTGGCTGTAGCCTTCAGCCTGTCACCCCAGCAGCACTGCAGGGACGGTCTCAGTGACACCTTGGATAGCTGCCCCTTGGCAGCTGGAGCAGGGAGGCAGAAGCAAATAACAGTGTCTCCTTCCTCTGAGCTAAGGGGACAGATGGGCTTCCCTTTCCATGCCTCTTCTCAAAGCAGCAGAACAGGGAGATGTGATCAAAAAAATTTCAGAACTGTTCTGAAATGTGTTCTGTTTCTTGAATATTCAGGTGGTTTTTGGGAAGAGTTTTGTTCATTTTTGGATATTTCTGTCTGTCCTCGCAAATCATGGCAAAATACTTATTTTCCTTGCAACTTCTTTATCTGGTAGTTATTAATGGTTTCTAGCATCTGTTCATTTTTCCTGTTTGGAAGTACTAAAGCAAATAACCACATAATTAATATGCTATCTTGGTAAGTAACTTATTTTTATCACTCTTAAGTCTCACAGTCCTCTTCAGGCTACTTTCCTCCCTTAATGGTTTTGTATCCATTCCCATTTTTAGAGAAAGCTCAAGTACATCCTTCTTTTCACTGCTGCAGTTTGATTTCTTCTTGCTTTGTTTTACAGTCTGAAATTTTCTCTCAACTCTTTTGTTTTTCCTCCATAGCTGAATGATTTCCTGCATGAATCATACAGATTATAAGCTAGGCTGAATGCTACAAAATCTAGAAATGCAAGATTCCTCTATAAAGAAGGTCTGCTACAGGTCTGTAGTTTTAAACTATCATGCCTGAATTACAAAAATATTTCAGATATAAAGAAAAGGCATAACCAAGAGGAGGCTTTCTAACCTGCTCCACTCTGCCTGGAGCAGTGAGAGACAAGATCTGAGCAACCTTGTCTAAGGTAAGGCATTCCTGCCCATGACAAGGGGGTTGGAACTAGATGATCTTTAAGGTCACTTCCAACCCAAACCATTCTATGAATCTAAGAGGCCAACTTAACTGCAAACAGACCTTGAATATAGAAGAAACCAATTACTGATAATTACACAAATCTTTTAAAACAATCTTAAATACTGTGGAAAAACAACAGATGACACTTCATTATGTTGGCTTATGACCCTCATCCTTGAGAGCTCTAGAATTTCCTAACACTCCCCTAACAGAAACTTTGGTGAGCATCACCACAGTAACAATTCAGGGGTGAAAGCAGGAGAACTGGTGTTCAGAAGTATATTTAGTGACACAGTGAACTGCTGTCATAATGAAAATCAAGTGAGTGATCAGAAGAATGTAGGGACTTCCGAGATGTCTGTTTGAACAGACAAAAAAAAAAAAAATCTGTGAAGCTTCACTGAGCAGTCTCTGTTAAAAAAAGTAGCATTGTATTAGATTGTGTTATCTGAAACATCTTTCTGAATTATAAAAAATAGTGCAAGTTTATGGTTGCGGGATTTTACACCTCCTGAAAGGAGGCGGGAGAATTCTTCTTATTGCTGCTGATACCCTTGGTAACATCAGCAACTAAAATTTAAAAGGACAGAAAAAAATTACTTTACATCATGGATCTGCCATGGGTATGAAATGGACCACATAGAGAGGATACAAGAAAGTAGATATAAGTGTTTTAAACATAAAAAGAAATCTGCAAGACTTCATACTAAGAAAAAAACAATGGGTATAAAGGAACACCTGTAATAGAGCAGCAGGAAATAACTCCATTTGAACAAGAACATTAACAGCATAAAATGAGGCAACGAATCTGACAAATGGATATGTGGATGCATATCCACTCCCAGCTGGGAGACAGGAACTCTCAGGTTACAGTACTAGCTGAAAAACACACAGGTGCAGTCTGTATGGATTTGGAGAAGTAGGGGAATGCATCGTCTTTGCCTCACAGAAAGATTTAGATTTACTGACCTTTCTCTATGTCTTCCACTGCCAGGAGAGCCCAGAGATGGCATAGCAGGCTGCCATTCCTGCCTCCCTCCCTCCTCACAGAGCTTCCTCTGGGAGGAAGAAGGGTTCAGGGCACTGGGAGTGCATGTCATGAAGGGACTGTTATTCAGAGTTACACTTGAAAGAAGGGGCATAGAGAGCCACAGAAATAGTGAGAAACTGCTACACAACTCTCAGTGCTGTCAGCACTGAGAATACACCTTAGGGTCCTTTATTCTTGAGTGCTTGCACTGTGAAAGTCAATCTTTCAGAAAATAGGCTCTCAATGGTTTTCAAAATTCAGGTCCTTTGATGTGCATGAAAATAGACACCAGTATTTTGAGGCATTTAAAGTACCAAGTTACTTCTGAAAAGGGTTATTAAGCCTTTGCCTCCATATATACACACTTAGAAACCTTGGAGTTTGGCTACAAAAATTATTACAAAAGCCTTAAGCACTTTTAAAGCCTTGACTATCAGTGACTGGAAAGTTTATGACCTCTTTTGAGCCTTGTTGGTGGAAATGTAATGAAATACTGCCTTGTTGCACAGGTGACATTTTCAGACATGTGGAACTCGAGTTTTTCCACATTCTTGATTTCTACAAACAGAAAAATCTTGCTGAAAATCCTTATAAAATTTTCTATCATCCCCTTTATAGTCTGCAACGTTAGTTACTGCTGTAGAATCTTCTTCACTTTGTTTGAGGATAAGGTATCAACTTAGAGCCTTACCCTGGACTCTTTGCCTGCAGTTGGATTCACTGCACAAAGTTCCCCTTATTGCATTATGCCATGCATGACTCAGGGTACTTGGTGAATTAAAGTCACAGTACTAACAAATTAGCATGGAGAAAAGCCGTAGCACTGATACCATGCAAGGACAAAAATGAAGAACTCCTTCAGGTATATGAGCATCTCCTTAAAAACTGGGAATGAGGAGGGAAGAGATAATAAAGGAAAGTACTGAAGCAGCTTGAATAGCTCGATACTTTGTAGAGAGATGTGAGTTGAAATAGTCCTTCTGCATCACAAGACATTAAACAAAAGCAATGCAGGTTCCGAGCAAAATACTCTGGTAAGTACTATTTTCTAAAAATGGAGCATTCTCTGCATGCCTGGAGCACTTGCATAAGCAACATCTAAAACACCAGGAACAGAAAGGCATGGTAAAATCCAACTGTTCACTCAATTCCATTCTGATTTGCTCTGCTGTAAGCCCTGTTGAAAGTTGCCTGTAACAAAACATGAGAGACCTACACAAACCTGGATATAATTCTCATGGAAGGAGTTAAGGAGAATGCTCACTTGAGTTTAACGAAGACAAGGCATTCACTCATTCATCCTTATCTTACTGGTTTAACACCTGTAGTATTCCCAAATAATAGACATGCATTGTGCTCATGCAATTAAAGCAATGTTATAAAGATGGCTGGAGAGTTTAGTGACCAAGCAATTTTATTTGAATTATGTATTCCATTACTGCCCATTTTTAAACAGGAAGTATCATGCAATCAATGAACAGGAACAGAACATTTTAGGTGCAAGGCAATACTTTTTAGAAATGACAGGATGGAACTGCAAGGGCACAGAAACACTGTGAATTGTTTCCCTGAGATACTGACATAATCAAGAGACTAATATTCCCTGAAATTATGTGAAGTGCAGGCAGATATCTGTGAAGTTGCAAAGAGAGGACTGTGTCATTCACAGATCTGAGACTTTGGAAAATTTGTGTTTAGGAAAGTCACTTTTACATGCCCAGAGAGTGAGTAGGAAAGAAGTACGTAGATTAGAGTCTGAATATTTTTATAATTGGTTGTTTTTCCACTCTTTCATTACCATTGCCCTTCAAAGGAAGGTAGAGGAGAAGTTTGAGCGACAGTTCTACACCCTCCCTTCCTCCCTTTCCAACGAGACCATTTGAAGTCCTGGTGGGTAAGGTATTTGCAGCTGGAATGGGCCATTTGAGTCATACTTCACTGAATGGAGTTAGGAAATTCATCAGACTTCTAAAGGACAGGACAGCCTGCATGGTCAACATGCAATAACCAGTTAAGAATCTTATAGACCTAATGTCAACAGAAGGAGACAGTAAAGTAAGGTGAAAATCTGAACAGCAGCTCTGGAAAAAAAATAAAATATTTAAAAAAATATGAGTAAGATGTAAGCAAGAAGTTTATAAGTGCAAAATGGTTGCCAAATAAGGTACCAAGTAAGAAAATGACTCAAGGATCTAAGATGTATAGGAACCCATAAGAAAACATCCAAATTAGATAGTATCACTCCCATTTGGAAGCAGTGTAACATACAGAGCAAATAAAATTTCATCTGCTATAGGAATAGATGTGCTTGAAAATAAACATTTCAAGGTGCCAGCCATTCACCCCTCCAAAAAAATAAGCCATAAAAAGGAATAGATTCTCTCCAAGTTCTCAGACCACCAGCCTCTTCTGAACCCTTCCTTCAAAGAGAAGTTTCCTTCTCCAAAGACTGGCATATTCTGCTGCTGTAAAGTCATTTCATAGGAATAATTTCTGGGAGGGAAGCAAAGAAGTATTGAAGAGACATAAAGCACAAAAGAAAATACTTGTCCCTAAAAATTCTGTACATCTTCCATTTTATAAAAAAAGACAATAGTGGATTTATGGAAAATGCAATCCATTTGTCCTTCCAAATTTGACAGATGCTTTCACTTTGCTTTTCCAGATGAGAATATTCTAAGAAAAGATAAATTATGCAGCTGAATGTTCCCAGAAGGGATGTAAAGGATTGGATTAGTCAGAGAAACTTCAAAAATTAATTACTAAACATGACACATTTTATTTTTAATTTATTTTTAATAATCAAAATATTGTTGTTGTTTCCTTCTATTTACAATTTTTAAAAACAACTTGAAGACATAAGGTCTGTGTTTATATATTTCCCTGTATCTCACAAGCACAAGTAACTCTATCCCCTTTCTTAGAGCAACTCCAGATCTTCATATCAATATTAAAATATACTCTGAAACACACCTTTTTTCCATTTAATTTTCCTAGGAAATTTATCAAAGCTGTGGTCAGATGTTTGCTGTATGATATTCCTGCTAAGGATTAACATGTGGTCACTGTGATGTTAATGAGCAATCTGAAAATATGGATTACAATAGAGTATGCACACTGTTACTCCAGTGAATGAAACTGATAGTAGAAAGCCATGATATCAGATCTCCATTTTTATAGCTGAACTTCGCACTAATACTGCAGTAGCTATTACTGCTGCTGATTCAGAAGCTTTTTGGTGCTTCCTCCTATATATTTTTGCTCATCTAAACAATTATCCAACTGAAAAATACAGGTTTTTTTGCATTATAACATTAAAAAAAAAGTTTCTTTAAATTTCCTTTATCTTCCTGGAAGCTGATATTGACATATTTTGTGTGTTAGTGCAGTGAAACCTTACTAACTATTGACACTGGTTTACTTGTCTTCATTCAGATGAGTAAAAAATAGCATTTACATTACTGCAGTACCATCTTCTGCAAGTAGATATTTTCATGTTAAAACTTGAGGGGTTTCCACAGGAAAAAAAAAAAATTAACAAAAGAAGTAACAAAAGAAACAACTGTTTTCAGGTAGGACTTAAGCACAAAAAATGTAGTCATATCCATGCTGCTGTAAGAGCAGTAGGAAAAGGCTGAGGAGCTAAGCAATTGGTTTGGATTAGGGGTTCCCAGAAAACTGAACTTCCAAAATCACAGCTAAGTGGTCCTTTTCCTCCTCTCAAGTTCTAGGAATCAAGATGTTCATAGTTTGCTGAAACCTTCTAAGCTGACTTAGGGCCCTCTGTAGGTGAAAATCTTCCCCTCCAAATGCCACTCTGCCCTTAGGAATAACAGGATGAGTGATGGGGTTGGCTTTTATCTCATCTTGGCTGTAAACCAGTGGTAACCCCTGGATTTCAATTCCAAAAGACTTTTCACTCACAGTACTGTACCCTCAAGAAGTCTTGGTTATGCCACTGAAAGCAGTGCTTACTCTGTATTTTTCCAGTGCTTTCTCTTTTCTCCACTTACAGGAGATGATATGGACAAAAATTGCAAAAAAACATATTTCTGCTTCCTGACACACAGCAGAAGTGATTCCACATAAGCAACTACACACTGAGTGATGGAGACGGGGATTTGCCAATAGAAGGTGAAGAAAGCCAAGGGCACTGATCTTGAGTGACAGATTCAGATGGGGCAATGACTGAGAGTTGAATGAGTTATCTTCATGCTAGGAGATCAACCATTTACCACAGTGTATTTCCTCCTTAGAAGAGATGACAGTTTTGAAAGGATCAGCAATATATCTGTTAAGTTACGCGAAAAGGTAAAAAGATCTGTAATGCAGAAAAATCAAAACTTTTGTGGTTTATATTGACAGTATCCTGACCAGAATTTTTTTTTAATATTTTCAAAAAAAAATAGGTCTTCCCAGAAATACAATATAGGATATTGGATTTTCTCCTCTCAAAGAGAAAAGTAAAATTTGAATGTTTATGTCTGTCATGTTCTGGATGACTGTATAGCAGCATAAAAATTATTTGATAAACAAACAAAAACCATCTCCATAGATTAAGATATAGAATATAGAGTATGGAGTTCCTGCCTCCCACAGTTCTTAAGTCCATAAGATTGACAAACTAAATCTCACAAGGTCTTTTTTTATTTCATTGTCTTCATCTTCTTAACAGGAATTGGCTAAGGAGAGGAAATTTGGACATTCATTTCATCAGTGATTCAGAGAATCAGTAATGAAAGCAAATGTGTTATGCCAATAGACAATGTTGCAGCAAATACAGAAACACATATATTAAATACATGCATGTGGTGTCACAAAGACTTTTCTCTGATAAACTTGCATTTTCCCAATTAAGCACAAAATTTAATTTCGTGCACAAAGTCTGTGTGTGCCTCTTTTTTCTCTTCTGGCTTTGACATCATCCTGCAGCTCTAGTTATTACTGTGTAATTGTCTTGAAATGTAGTTATTGTTAGGAATTGTTGCAGATGTTCCCTGTGTAATTCAAACTAAATGAATATAGAATTAAATTACCAGTGCAAAGCTTTAGCAGGGCAAGTTGCAGCAAAAATGGTAAATTATTCACTTTCTTTATAGGAAACTATCCAAAAGTGTAATGGGAAGTTAAGTAAGCAGTATTTCTTGCTCGGGAATCCAGAAAGATTCAAAACAGGATGTCAGAGTTAGTGGTGAATAGCTTAATATATTGTCCCCATTCAGGACATGTAATACTGAAGTATCATTGCTCTGTGACTCTGGTAGGCAGAAGTCAATAAAAATGCACCAGCAGCTGTCTTAAATTTTACTGAGATCTGGATTACTACCATGGACCAGGGGTTGTGGTTATTTTATATTATATCCCGTGACACCTAGGACTTTCAGTTCTCTTTGAGAAAGCTTAAAATATGCTAAAGACCCTGATGACTGTGAGTACTTCCCCAGCTATCAGACCACAAAGGGGTAACAAGTATCAAACACCTCATTTTGAAGGAAGGATATGAGTCCCCAGACCTATAAATCAGACCAGACATTCTCTCTACAATGGAAGAGGTGCATATTAATAAGCAAGTTATGTACAATGATGTGAGAAATTCAGCATTTCAAGGTGCATTTCCAAGCTCGTGTTCCCTTAGCTCCCTTAGCTCCCAGTTATGAATGAAACTTCCATTCTGTAACTATTCAAAGGCCAACACAGAAATTAAAAGAGCATTTTATGGCCTTAAAGAAGGTATAAACCTAAAACTGAGGGTTCAGTAGACAAAGTTGATCTGCCAATAGCTTTCAGACAACTGTGTGTGGGTTACAGTACTCAGTGAGAATCAGTGATGATTCCACAGCTGCATGAAATGAGCAGACCATGCTCATCAGACCTGGCATCACTTTATTTCACTTCACAAAACAGACAGAGAGGCCAATCAATTCTTAATTTTCTGAAAATGAAGTGTCATTAATATTTTGGACAACTCTGGACACTGACTGAGGCCAAATAGTCTATGTGTGGGGGATGTTCAATGAATACACCAGATGAAAAATGTGAAGTTATATGTATCTGAATGAACTTCATGTTGTTTCAAACAAGCTAGGTTTTTTTCTTATTTTGTTTCTTCCCATGACTCTTTATTTTGAATATTTAAACCATGCTAGAATTGACATTTGCAAATAGGTCTTTATTTTGTGAACATAGCTAATAAAATCCATAAAATATGGATTTTTTCCAATGTACTCTTTTTATTCCCCTAGAAGTCAATGATGGCTGTAACAGCTTTCCAGACTTCCCCTGAAGTCAGTGAAAAAAATCCCATCAGCTTCAAAGTATGAGGTTTTCCTTCTTAGTGGAAGTGGATGCTCCTGGGGATTTTCTTTGTTGTTTTTCTTTTTAATGTGCATCATTCTGCAAAATCTGGATTCTACATTAATTGCTAATTCTTTTTAGTAAAAGCATTGGGAGTTTTGTATCTGAACTTGGATATATGGCCAAAGCAGAAACAAAAGTTCTTCTATTTCTAAAACAAGTTCAACAGATATTATAGGAGATACCTTACAAGTACTTTCATTGAATTATCAAATTGCATAGGCTGACTATTTGCATGAAAGAGAAGCAAAATAGCCACAAAGTTTGGCTTGAGTTAGATCATTAATTCCACCATTAATCCTTTGGATCAGACAGTCTATAGGGACAGAATGCATCTGTTCAGAGCATGAGCTTGGCTGATCCACTTTGCCTCTCAAGTTCTTCCCCTCAAGCCACAGGAGAAGTTGCAGAGCACTAGCTTCCAAAGCTGCCCTTTAGCACCTAAGCTGTTCTTTAAGATCTCAGACTTGTACTTCCTTGCCTTTTAAGAAATGCAGAAAAAATGTCTTCTGAAAACATCAACATGATATTGCTCAAAACCTTAAGGTATATATTAAAGCTAAATGCTGCGTTTCTCCCAATCAACTTATTTAACTAAACTTATAGGTTATAAATAAAAATGTAACAATAAATAGGATAATACCTGTTACAGATCATAGGAAAAAGTAACTTTCTTTTTGCTGAATTTTACTTATGCCATTTTAATTAAATCAGCTATTACCAAAAAAAAACTTTTTAAGTAGCATACATAGAAGGTAATAAATGTTATTCTAGTTCATGATCCCTTAAAACATTCTGCATAGATGCACTAATTCTGCACTATTCTGCCCAGCATAGGCTGAGTGGGAAGTGCAGTATGGACCTCCAAAAATCTCTAGAGTAATTTTCTTGCATAGTTTCAGACTACAACATGCTGTTGAACCTAATCACCTCATACCTATTCTGTTTATTAAGCTGTATGAAAATGCATTTTGGTATTAGTATTTTGCATCTTATACCTATCTCTTTCCAGGTTGCAACAGTATATACAACTTCCTTGTTTTCATAGAGGGATTTGACCAACTTGCAAAAGTGTTCATGTTTTCCTGAAAAAAAATTTTTGTGAAAGTCTGTGTTGATATATCACCAACAAGTTTCTTTATTGTCTGTTGTCCTTTAACTTTCTTTTTTTTTTGTTTATTTTTATAAGCATCATCCTCTTTGCTATTAAGATCTAAAAGATGAGTGGTATCTTTGACTTTTTCCCTTCTTCTCTACTACTGCATCCAAGTCTTATCAATTCTTTCCATCAAATTTTAAAGTCTTCAATCTCTTTTGTAGGTCTTAATAACCAGAACTAGTAAGATTTTAGTTGTGTCTGATTTGATGACTCTAGCCTTCAAATAAGTCTTCTCTGATGGTTTTGTTGGCTTGGTTTTGGTTTGGTTTTTTTTCCAAATGCTGCCAAAGTGATCTTTCCTTTGCCTAATTCTGATCTTTTAAACACACACTCTCAAGTTTCAAACATTGGTCTATTTCTGATAATTTCTTCCTACTCTATACCACTTTTCATGATGACTCCACCACTTAAAAACATTACTTTTAGGAAGTCTTCAGGAAATTATTTGGGGTGGGAGAAACTAATGATGAGTAAGACTTCAGTTCAAGGGAATTAAATACGTAACTGCATAGAGAAATTTCAGTAACTAGTGTTTACATTAAGGCATGTAATTTGGTATGTATCTGAATCAGAGTCAAAATAAATGTAATTTTATCTTATCTTTGTGTAATACATCGGATTAACATTTCTAGACTGCCAAGATCATTGTTTGTGTTAAACAAATAACACTAAGCCAGACTGCTACAAATTTTTACTGTGGTGCTTTGCACTTAGAATATCATCTGTCAAAAGATTGCTCTCAAAGCACTTTACAGACATTAACTAATTGGGTCTAATGACACTTCTCTGGAAACAATGAAGCATAATTAATTCCCTTTTGTGAAAAGGGAATTTAAGGCACGGAGAGAGCAAATGATTTTTCCAAGGTCACGAAGAATATTGCAGAAGATGTGGGAACAGAACCCAAATCATCCAGCCCTCCAAGACTGTGATCAGGAACAGAGCTATCAGCTGTGGGAGGAGGACAGCTCTTCCTTTCCTTTCTTTGTTATTACAGAAGTATGGGAAATTAATTGCTTTCATTAATTCCACACTAATGGCCTGCGAAGTAACAGTCCATTAGGAAGCAAGCTGTTTGCCTCTCCAAGTTCTGCATGTAAACAGCAGTGAAGAAACAGTGTATTTCCAAGTTATCACTCTGCCAGGGACTATGTATTGTTAATGTAATTAATTTTTATTGATAATGTCCTTTACTGTTTATTGTAGAGTTATGTTTCTAATCTTGTGCATTTGTATTCCTCAGAGTTAAACCTTACAGTGACAAGAAACAGACCACAGAATTTCAATTTATGTGTAAGAGGTTATTTCAAGGACTTTTGTAGATATGTAAATTCATGTCTTAGCTTTGTTATAAATTATGAGAATTTTATGTTTTAGCTTAAGCTTCAAAGTCAGACTTTTCCCAGCCTTCACTGAACAGCTAGAAGAGACAAGTAGTTCCCATCTGAAAAAGAAAAAAAAAAAAAAAAAAAAAAAAAAAAAGAAAAAAAAATTAAAGGAAGAATGGGAACTAAACATTCTGCTTTAGAAGTCAGCTTCCCCCTGTTCTCTGTTAAGATCTCCAATGGTCTCCTCTAATTAGAGTTATTGCATAGTTACTATATTATCAACTTATTATAAACAAAATAAGTGTATGTGGTCAGACTTTCAAAAGTGACTAGGTATCTAACTGCATTGGCAGCTCCTTGGGAGGTCTTGATAAAGGCGCCTGAGTCCCACTGGATGGAGAACAGACTGGGAATGAGTAGTTCCATAGAGGCACGTCCTTTCAATTCACACAAACTGTCTTCATGTATCACTTCTTTAATTGTCTTGAGCCTGGATACTTTGGTAGTCTTTTTTAACACTTTCTCAGTAACTGATACAATGAAGCACAAAACAAAAATAAAAGAAGTTACTTAGCAGAACCCCTCTGCCCGTCTTGGTATCTGCTTTATTCAAAGGTTAAGAAAATGAGAGCTTAACCTTTGAAGCTTTGCTGATGGAAATCAACTGACTGCAGGTCTTTTTTACATACCTATTAGTGCGTTTGGAACATTAACTGGATTGCTGGATAGACTTTTCTTGCAGTTCATGGTACAAAGTAACAAATAAAATCACTGGAAGATGTAGCTGGACTTGCTGAGGAAGGATCTCTAGGGATCTTTCTTCTAAAGCAGACAAGCAAGAGTCCCTTTGCCACCATCCTGTACAACCTGATAGAAATTTACACCTCATTTTGCACTGATAAATCACTGATTAAAATTTATAGCATGGGCAAAGAAAGCAACAACTGAGATATACACAAACTAATACAAAGAATTAAATCCAGACTGTGCAGAACATTTTTGGTTTTTAAAAGCCACCCTTTTGCTTGTTGTATTAACCATGATGGATTTAGCAGCTGAATCAGGTAACAAAGAGTATATGAACCAAAAAGGCAGTTTGTAAAAGGTTTCACATCTGGACAGAATTTTTCTTTTCTATAAAAAAAGAATTTATTTTATGATTTTATAAATTGCAGCTCTCAAACTGTTCATTGAGAAATTATCTATAACCTAACTGTAGTTCTTCTAAAGACTACAAAGAAATGTTTCATTTTAAATGGATACCATTGACATTCCCCTGCACTGACTTCTCTTCTGACAATTATTTTCCACTGATGCTGTAGCTATTAGCAGAGTGGTAGTGCTTGGAACTTGAGATCAAGGTACATTACATTTGCTGCTGCTGCTGTAAAACTTTGCTGTCCTCAGTTTGAACCTAGGTGAGCGAAAATGGCTATTTCAGAAAGCTAGAGATACAATCTGCAGGATTCCAGATATCTAGCAAAGCTATTACAGTCTAATATTTTAGTATCTAATTCCAAGGGCATCCAGTAACAGGCAGGACTCAGAACAACCCCCAGCTGGCAGTGCTTCTAAAAGAAACCAGACATTGTCTTAACTAGGCTCCAGATTTACAGATGTAATTGTGTACTGGTGTTCATGTGGCCTCTTAAAACACAACATTTAAATAATGGGCATTTAGCATGTACCTTAAGGTTGTGACATTAGCCCCTGTCTCTCTTCTTGCACCAGAGCTGCCAAGTCTTGACCCAGGTAATAATTTGTTTGCCTATCTTTTCACATAAACCACATCTCACAAACATGGATGATTACTTTGTCTAGTTGTATAATGTTCTTAATTTCTCACAAGGTCCAGTACATCCCATACTCACACTATTTTCTCAGCTTGGACCTTGACCCCACAACTGGTCATCTCTGTCCCACAATAAGCTTAAATATATGAGAAAGCACCACTGCAGGTCCTCTCTCCTCAGCTCCTTTCCTCCCAGACTCTCTACATGATCAAAACCCTCCTAGCTGAGACTAGCAGTTCTACTGTTCTGGTCATTGCTGAACCTATAACCTTTTTCAGGAAAAGCCATGATGCTCCACTGGTATATATATATCAACTCCTTCAACATTCCCACCTTGTACAAAGCAGGACAGTTTGGCTACTGGGAACCTATGGGGGAGTGAGGGGTGGGGGGAAGTATTTTGCTGATCATTCAGAAGATCTAGGAGGCATGTGAAGGGCCTGGGGGAAAAATTCCGTACTGTTCCCAGAGAGTAGGCATCCCTCTGCTATACATAGAGCTTCATATGTGAGAGAAAAAAACCCTTGCTCACAGAATAGGAAACTACAGCCTCTGGTCCAGCAGTTGTATCCATCTGGCAGACTTCTGCCCCCAGACATTTCATTGCAGACTACAATCCTTTATCCCTGGAAAATAATTTTTTTTCTTTTTTTTTTTTTTCCATTATATTTATATTAGTCCACAACGTATTCCAGAGAGTCTGAACAGTTTGTGTAAAATCCATAGAGACCAATGAGTTAAATATTAGCTCAGATATGTGCAACCTGAAAGCAGATGCTTAAAATGGAGACAGTTTGTCAGCAGTGTCTCCACTTCCTCTCCTAATAATACTGTGTTTTAGTACTCATAGCACAAACTCTTGTAATGACATTACTGGAATTGCTGTGGAGGCATAATATATCCTAAGGTATATTTATTATAATGCTAAAATTTTTTATATCCATACATTTTTCTGTCAAAGTTTTCATGATGACACTATTATTCTCCTAGCATGTGAGCGAAAAGTAGTAATTTGCTGGTTTATGTTTGCGTTACCATATTTCAGAAACAGATTAAATTTCACTGTAATACTATAGAATTTGAATTAATGTTTGAGCCCTTAATTTACCTTTCCCGTGTGCAAAATAGGAATATTTATCTATGATGCATTTAATATCCATCTTTCAAAAATGCTGCTGTAACAATACACAACAATTTGGAAAAAGAAAACATAAGAGGCTCCAAACTACATTTCGATTACAGGATTATGCCAAAACACATAATACCATATCACTAACAGAGCTGCACTAAAAAAAATTAGATTAACTGCAAAATCAGATAAAAAATTACTTCACTGGCCTATACTGCTCTGCCTGATTTGGACGACATTCAAAAATTATGTTTTGTAAATGACTGAATAATACGAAAAACTTCTTTGTCCATAGAGAACTATATTTTAATCAGTCTTTTAGAAAACCAGAGGCTGAACAAAAGTGAATGGATATTAAAGAAAACATGTGAATTGTACACTTTAAACAACTGATAGTTCTGTGTGTTCATAGATACACCTCATTTGGCTTCCTCTTACTCAGTTATTGTGAGCCTATGTAACTCTGGTACCACCAGGCTGCTATTTACCTCCCTTATTTTAGACAAATACCTTGTGTTGGCTGAGCTGCCTTTGAGACTCAGAAAGAGGGAACCTCACAAACTAGTTTGGAGTAATTTACACCCATGTGTAAGTGGAGTGAATAAACTGAGATTAACTGTATCTCAAGGCCTGTAAATACAATACAGCTGGGGGGTTTGTCAGTGACATCTAGGGGAACCTGACCATCTCGGAGTGCTATGCCCAAACCAGTGAACTTGTGGGAAAGGAGACTGGTCTAAATTTGAGAATAATGTTTCATTATGAGGTAAAATTTCTCTAGTTCTCAAAGTTACAACTGCATCCAGGAGTGATTTTCAACATTCAAACTATATCTGGCAAGATCTTTGCCCAGATCTCAGCTAATTATACAGTGAATGTTTAAAGGCATTTTTTAATTCCATAATGGACCCAACACAAGAGGGTTTTTTCTATGAAAAGTGCTGAATATAGAGTACATGCCACTTTTCCAGAGAGATGAGTGTAGAAAAGTCTATAGGTGTCACAGAGCATCTCAGCTTTATCCAAGTAATAACCAGACAAATTTATCTGCACTAAGATTTTATTCAGAAGTGCTAATAAATTTAGGGGGACCATGGGGCAGCAAAAGCAATTCTTCTAGTCCTAAAAGGCCTTTCTCTCTGTGAAACAGCCTGCATCAAGTGAGGTTGAATGAGAAATCATACAGATAAGGACAGCTATTTGGCTGTGTCTATACTTTTCTTTTTTAGATCTTGCTCCTCTCAGAAAGCTGTATTATGTCTGTACACTGTGGAAAAAATGTCTTTATTTACATTGCTGCCACATCAGATAGATGGCTATCTATTTGCCCCTTTTCATGTCATCTGAATGTTGGCATCCCTCAGCCTCTTGCTGCCAATACCATCCTTCGCAGAGCTTGTGCTGGTCCTGGTGATCTTTATGAACCATTCACTCTGCTGTCTAAGATGTTCCCTCAAACAGGCCCATAGGGAGCCCGTGCTGATTTGGAAGTTTCTGTAAAAGGTCTCTATACTTTAATTACATCCATTTTAATTAAATCAATCTGATTCAGTTCCTGAGCCAAGTCCTCATTTTCTCACACAATAAGGGGTGGAGAAAATTTTCAGAGAGGAAGTCATGAACCTCTCTCTCTTAGACTGTCAGGGTCTAAGAGATGCCCAGAAGCTCCTGTGACTCACTCTATTATTATAAATCAGTGGGCTGTCATGGTATTTTCAGATGCCTGCTGTCAAGAACTGTATCCTGCCTGCAAGCCAGAAGAATAATTCAGGAAATGAATGCTGCATTTGTGGAGAGTAGAAAATGTTGTACAAGATTTTAATTTCCAGCAAATCTTTAACATTTGAACACCAGGAACTAACATGAACATCCAAACTATTCACACATGTTTTCTATTTTCAGTACAGTTCCACCAAAAATAGTCTGGTTCCTCTTTCCAGTGCTGAAGCTATGACAGAGAACACGCTATTCCATTTGACAGCTTTTGGGAACCGAGGACACTTGCTTCACATTGAGGTGGCCATCAAAAGAATCCACTTCAAATAAGTGAATGCCATGAGAGTTGTGAGCTTCCCTTAGGGAAACATTATTATAATGACACTATATGCACCCAACCTTACAAAATATATGACAGAGACAGGTACAAAAAGAAGATTTTCTTGAATAGGACTTCAGGTAGTCAGTGAACTGCCTCCCAAATGACACATTTAGGACTCCTGGGAAATCCAGAATTCAGAATATGTACAAGTTTTCCTTTCTTACCTGACAGAAATGCACATCAGAACACAAAAATATAATTTCAGTTCCTTAATTTGCCTAATGTAGTAATTTGTAAATGTTTTTATTAATCTGTAATCTTTGTAGAGGAGGTCATGAAGTATAATTTGAAACAATAAATCAATCTAGAATTTATAACTGTATCAAAATTAAAATCTTTCACTGATTATGGAGCAGCAGATTTTAAACTCAGAGACATTTCATAAATTCCTTACAAAGGTGCACAGGATCTGATCCAAGCAAAGTCCTCCTGCAATTTCCTAAGCAAAGTCTAAGGAAAAGAAGATGTAAGATGATATACTCCATATATTTCCATATGTTTTCTTCTGACAAGGACTCTGCTGCACTTTTAGCCTCAGAAACAAGACATACAATATGAATTTTCTGTTCCCATAGGAATTAGGAAAAAAATGTTCTTTGAATCACAGATTCCATGCAGTGATCTCCCTTGTCTGGAGCTTGAGAGAAGCAACACTATCACACCTACTGAAGTTACTGGGAATTTTGAACCTAACATCAGTCTTATCTATCTCATGTCTATGGTCAGATTCATTTCATGACCTAAGCCAGGTCATGAAGTCTGAAAGCCTTTTAAGCCAAGCATATTCAAATGTGTTTGTATCCTTAGCACACATAATTGTAAAGTCAAGTGTTTATGTAGAAAGACGACTCATCATACACCTGTAAGGCTAATATGTAGTTTCAAATTTTGCATTTAATCTTAAGAAGCTTTCTGTGGAACGATTATCATTATAGGTGTTATTAACATCAGTAGGGGATCCCTATGGCTACATGGGGCTTAATTTGCTGCTTCTGACAGAGCAGACACTATATACATACATATATATATATATATATATATATATATATATATATATCTCAAGTATAGTCAGTGTTTTCAGGAACTACACTGATGCTTTTGAGAAGATTTTTGCTTTATTTTGCTTTGCTTCATATCTTTACCCTCTGCTGCATCCTGTAGTTTGCTTTTCTATACTTTTTCCTTCCTTTTAGTTTAATTAAGTGAATTGAACTGAACAGGCAAATTCACTTGTGAATTGCCATTTATTATACCAAGCTCTCCACATCCATGGAAATTGCTTTGTGCATCTTTAATTTGCAAGGCAGGATGTAATAGGAGTGTAAGCAAGGTCTGTCCCACAGGATTATTAGACAGATGAAAAATGAGGTGCAATAATAGTGGAATAAATAGAACAACAACACAGTGAAAGAACAGCTAGTGAGAGCTGTTATTTGGGAATACTTATATGCCTTGTGGCAAGGGACACTATTCTAAACCTTTCTGAGTTGACAGAAGTGCTGGTAGGAAGAAAAGGTGTTTGTATACATTTGACACTTGAAATTTCAATGCACTGGGAAAATGTCTAAGATGAATAAAAGGAGCCAAACATGCCCAAGTAGTGATTAGTTGCTTTGACTGTTTTGTTTTGTTTGGTTTTTTTTTTTCAGCTGTCAGCATGGTGCTATCAAAATCCAAACCAGTCTTTTATTATCAAATAGGGACATCATTTGATGTTGTGTAGGTCTGTCCTTAGGAATAGACAGTACCAATCTGGGACCTTGCATGGTCCTCCGGCTGCTGCTGAAATGTGACATTCACAGGCAGTGGCTTCAGAGCCATGGATGTCTTGAAATGTCCAGTAAATAATGACAGAGACTTGAGAGTCTCCAAAATAGGTCAAAATGTGACTGGCCTGAAAATAAAGGAGCTACATTAATCCAATATATATTTATTAGCCCCAGACAGCTCCTTTCTCATAAATTGCTTAGGAAATATAAACTGGAAAAAAAGACCTGATAAAGCAAAATTAAATTATCTCATACACACCTAAATTACCCACCTGATTTTAACTAAGAACAGGAATTTATCTTGAAGAACTTGACCTCCAGATCTGAAAAGTTCAGCAATCTGAAAGAGAAGAACAAAAGACAGTAAGTGATAACTTTTGGTAAAATGTAAATACATTTGAATTGGAATAGCAGAGGCTCTTTGAAGAAAAACTAAGAAAAAAAAAAAAAAAAAGAAAGGTGAGAAGCTGGTAAAAAACAACCTGTGAATTAGATAATCTTCAGCATAGTACATAAAAGATGTCCTTAAGAGTATCAACAATTTGAGTTCACATTGTACTTTTCCAAACTGTAACATCTCAAAGTGATCTATACAACAGCTTGAACTGCTGTGATGGGGAGTTCATTTTGACTTGGGACTTAATTACATCATTTACACATTTACATTAGCTATTATTCAGTGACAAAGAAAATAAGGATCATTGAAGGAAAAGCTGTAGAGTAAGAGTTGTTTTTAACAACTTTTATTTGTTTAAAATAGAAGTCCTCTTAAAGAACTTATTTTTAAAAAAATATATATATTTGATAGAAAAGTAGCAAAAATTTACTCTCCAGGTATTACTCCATTTGCCAGATTCAAGAAAAAATGCTAGGATAGGAGATTAAATAATGATTTTGGTCTTAGAAAGTACTCTGAGAAACAATCAATAGTTTGTGGGCATGAACATCAGTGAATCATCTTAACTTGTGATGGAAGTGTCCTTCCACATGAAATCACATTTCAACTCAAATGAAAGGGGATTGCTGGTTCCTCAGCAGAAAGAGAATGATTTTGGGAAAATAAAGGTTGCAAATACCTGAAGGCCAAAAATATATTTTCATGACTGATACAATAAAAGCTTTATTTAGTTTCTGTTTTGTGACCTGCCTTACTCCTGCAGACAACAATATAATAATATTATGGAAGAGCCAACAAGAATTAAAAGCCATCTAGACTCTTATAATTTTGATGACAAATCAAAACTCTTAAAAGGCAATATAAACCTATTTTCTGATGGCTGAAGTGTGTTTCTGAGACCATTATCTTCCTTTCAAAATGTTATCCAGGTTTCAAGAACCACTAAAAAGCATAAGCAATCTTGTTTTTTCACTTAAATCTTTTAACATTGTCTTCTCACTCTCAGCTATGACAGCTTTGAGCTGTTACCTTTTATAAAATAAGAAATTTTAATCATATCTCCTCAGAATTCCTACTGACAATTTCTTCCTCACATTTATCAACACTTACTATTTCAGTCAGTTCTGCATCTGCTTGGTTTCTAAGGCAATATGCAGTGCCTCCATTCATTACATCTCAGGAATCACATCACTATTTAGAAACTGATGCTATCAATGCAGAGATCCTATTGTGAGACATTTATTTCTTCCAAGATTGATTATGGTAATTTTTATTAAATAGATTTCCTAAATTAGTCTGGATGAATTTACAGTCCTATATGCTTCCATTCTTCTTGTCCTTAAAGCAGCAACACCTTTCTAGGGATTTCTGTTTGATGAAGAGAATGCTCTGGTCATATGTGAACACTTGAAAACCATAATATCTTTCCAAAGTTTCCACACTTGTTTCAATCTTTCACTGTTTTCCTGGTCCTGGTCTGGCTTCTTGTCCCCAGATCTCAGCTCTGCCTTACAGCAATACATTCCTTTGTTTGACTCAAGCACAAGAAGATGCTTTCTGCTAAGTCACCATGTTCATAGCATCACTCTATTAACATTAAAATCCAAAAGTCTCTTCTGAATATATCAGCCTTGATGCTGATACTGTTCAGGTCTAGCAAAAGCTGCTGTGAGACTGCAGAGCTAGTCTAAAACATGACCTACACCTTTTACTAGGTGTACATTAGAAAGGAGTCTGGTCCAACAGAAGCAAATATTTTTGGCAAAAAAGAGCTGCATTGAAGCCCTTCTATGGAGGTGTTGAGAGGCCTGTCTTCAAGGCAATGGGAAGATACACTTGGAAATGGATGGATCGTTTTCAGCTGGCAGCTCTTTTTGTTGATAATCACTGATAATCACTCATAGCCAACTCTTTTCCCTGGAAACTCCTCAAAACAGTGCTCTAAGGAAATCTTCCTGGTTGTCCCTGTTGCCGGGTGTGGTCTATAAGAGACTTCCACCTCTGCAGGTCTCGTCATATTTTTCTTGGCTGTTACCACGCATACAAGTGTCAGCAGAATTTTTTTTTAATTTGAAAGATGCCAAATAAGACATTAAGCTGGTGTGGCAAGAGGTTCTGTGTTACACACAGCACATCTTTCTATCCTTGTAGAACAACATACCAAATGTTCCAGCTTTTCTCTGCGAAGAGGGCTTCAAACTGCTTTCCTGTGAACCTGCCACTGGTGGTTGTGTCAGAATTGTTGCTTTACGTTTTTACAGCAAATAGCTGTATTTCTGTGAGGCTCTGAGTTGACTTCACAAATCACAAAGACTGGGAGGATACTGCTTAGCATCCAGAGGCAGGAATACCAGGTCTTGCCATGGAGTAACTAACGTCAAAATTAACTTGCAAAGAAGAAATACATTGTGAAGGTGCCATGTTTGGATAGGCAGATGTGCAGGTTTACTCTCCTATTTGCACATGATGTTGCAGCCCACTTCTTGTATGCTTCTCACCCTTGTATGCTTGTCACCCTTCTCAGTGTCTAGACTGGTTTAAGAGTAGAAACATCTATTTCATGGTTATTTAACATGCAAATCAGATTGTGTTTACTTGGGCATTTTCTAACACTGGTTAATTTCTGCTTTAGCTCAACTGAGAATAGTACTTACCAGATTAATTTCTGAATTATAGATGTAGCCAATGTAATATCCATGTAATTGTCCCAGAAATTAATTTGGCATATTATATTTAAATATTTATGTGAACATAGTCTCCATTCCCCCTCATTTAAATATTTCCTTCACTTGCTTAGATATACAAGATCTGAGGCTGAAAACAACCTGATTGTCATTGTACTGGAGTACACTATCAATAACACTTAGGCCCCCATAGAGAGGAAATCAGCCAGGGTACGGGGCTCTTTTTCCAAATTAGATTTCTTGGAATAGAGAAAAAGGAAAAATCCATCATTTCAAACATCTGTCTCCACTAGAAAGCCTCCACCAAAATCACAGGATGTGTCATAATTAAATGGCTTGGAAATAATTTCTTGAGAGCAGAAAGTTCATATTCAGTCATGCATAGCATAACAGAGGAGGTCTTCCCCTCAAAAAGCTTCCTTGCAGTAAATTATTATACTCCCAAGAAAACAGTATCTGTTATGAATCTGAAACAGAATTAAAACTTTAAAACATACAAAGGTTTCATTTATGAAGATGGTGGTTCCTAAATTCTGAAAAAGAACCCTTGAGGGTTCTTTTTCTCAGTACTAATGTTTCAGTCACTCATCAATAAAATGCTTGCTGGTCACCTGAGTAATGGAACAAAGAGGAGTTTGAGTGATAAGAATTTGCCACTGCTCAGATGTTCCTGAGCACGGGTTTCTTCTACGTGTAGAGCAAGACCATGACTTTCCTTATGTATCCTCATCCAGCACTGCTGCAGAGAAAGTAGATCAAAAAGCATTCCTGATATGAATTGTGATTCAGGGATGTGAGTCAAGAGCCAGACATAGAAGTTTTGCAGGCAAGGCATGAGAACCTGAACGTCTGACACTTATGTAAGTGATGGTCTCATAGTCATAATCCTACAGTGCACCCTCAAGGAAAAAATCTTGCATTTCTGTGAATCCCTATGAAAAGCAATATTTCTTTGAAAGGTCTAGACCTAAAACCAGAGGTGAAGGAATCAGGATGAGCTGGGTGAAATGCCATTTCAAACAATAACTTCTTGAAGTTGCAGATTACAGTGTTTATGGATGGACATGAACTATATATCTGGGCAGGACAACTCTCAGTCTATTTAGAAGAAGAAACAACCCTTTTGTGGGTAAGTGGGAATATCGTATCACAGCTGTGCAACAACATACTTAGCCTAAGCATAGAAATTTCCTTCTGTTCCAAAGAGATATTAATCACTGTGGGAAAAAGGAATCTATTTGTCTGTCATCCTTAGAGAAAAGTGCTGAACTGTATTAAAGTTCAATAAACAGCTTCACATGACATTAACACCATTCAGCTGAAAACCTTCAGATCTTTCAGTCCTGTATAAAAATAATGTTTTTGAAAGGTACATACTGCAAAAAATGCAGGCACATGATGGTTGTGAATATAGAAAACTATTTGTACACAATCAAGTTAGGTAATGGTGCAAAAAATTGCTCTATAAATCAATCAGCCCTCTATACTTGTTTCATTAAGGGATAATATAACTCTGATATCATTTCACTAAAGTTGGCTATGCTGCTCATATTTGATTTCCATCCAATTTTTTTAGCAGAACTCAGCATTTTAGAAACAAAGGAAGGAAAAAAAATCCAGTGCAGATGTACATTTTCCTGATGTTTAATGAAGAACAGCAAGGTTGCAGTACATTAGTCATCATGGCAAACAGCCGATATGGAATATTAACTGAACTTTGAAGAAAAGCTGTATTTGTTCTAAATGCCTAAACTGGTGTTTGTAGAACATTTTAATATTCTATAGTGGGTGTGAGAGTTAACATTAAGTGAGGGCTTTACAGCAAAACCTCTCTCTACAGGCAAATGTTGCAGCTCTAACTGATGGTAACGCGTAGCCATAGCATCAGACCTTAAGTCAATTTTTGCCTCATATTGCCACCTTGATTTGTACAATTTTATTCTGAAATGCTTTGTACAGAATGAGAAAAACAGCCATTGATATTTCCTGGAAACACTTCATTCCTGATTCACCTCCTGCAGATTCACATGATTCTGTTAACAACCCTCAACTCTTAGAAAAGGTGGTAAGCTCCCCCTGTTACCGTTTAGTTCAGTGGGGTGACGGGAGATTTTGACCAAATGTGTGATCATGTCACATGCAAGATCATTTAGTTTTTGAGTGAGATGAGACCATGTGTCTCCTTAAAATCAGCTTGTATCAAGTTTGAAGTGATCCATATAACATTTAATGCATGCAATCAATAGTCATCTGATATATCAAAAATGAACACACTCTCAAAAATATCAGCTTGCCCCCAATCCTCTGCTTTGATGATGTAAAGTAAATTTCATCATATTTATTACCTTGGAGGTTCTATTCTAAAGGGTAAGCCACAGTATCTGTTCTCGAGTGTTCAGAAATCATACTCATACATAATGGATAACTTCAATTTCAATTATTGGACACATGAAAAAATCATGAAAATAAGCAATTGGCATGGCTTTTCTTTTAGTGATGAACAAGTTAACGTTTGTAAAATAATTTTTGGCACTGATGTCATGTAAGTCAATGTAATAGGAGAGGCAAATGCTAGTTTTTAAACATTTTTCTTGGTGTAATCATATTTTCACTCTATTACTGATCTTTTATGTCTCTATCTTTAATCCATTTCAACAACACAGTTTTATTTATTTTCATTTTGTTCATTCTTATACATTTGTTCACCTGTATTTGTACTTACCTTTTGTCTCACTCTGTGGTACATTTCTCCCTCTCTCTAAACCATTATAAACTTTTTCTTCATTGATCTGCTGATCTGGGCATAGGACCTTCTTTATCTTGGCTTATCCTTATTTTAACCCAGAAATAATTAGGTTCCACCTAGCTCCAAGGAAGGAATGTCTCACCTCAGAAGAAAGTTGTCCAAGTGGCAAATAGATTACACCAGAGTTAAGGACCAGCAAGGTCCAGCCTCTGTAGCAGAGACTTCTGAAACTTCCCATGCTCCACCACATGAGACAGCAAAACTGGCTATCTTCACTCATCAGAGGCCCATCTCCTACAGTCAAGGCCCAATGTTATTTGTGGTTCATGCGTTCATCCATGTGCCAAAGATTCCTGGGTCTGTGTCCACACTGCCTGGTTCACATGGCACTCTCAGAACTATAAAGCCCATAAATACTTTCAGCTCTTTGAAGTCTATGGCCCTGATCCTCAGACTTCAAAGCATATTCCAGTCTGAATAAACACATACTGCCTAAATCAATCTCACCGTCTCACTGCATTCTGCAGTTTTACTGTAATTAATTGGTTTGATTTTTTCTTTCTTCTTTTTTTTTCCTTTCCCCCCTTCTCTTAGTGGAAGGCTTAGAAGCAGGTGTTTTACTGATGAGAAAAGACATTTCAATTTTTCACCCCCCTCTACACTAGGTCAACCATCATCAGAGTTTAGCTAGCAAAATCATAAGTGCTAATACATCTACAGAACTGCAATTAAATACATCCTTGGTTAGCAAGACAGGAGAAGGTTGGTGTGCAGATGTAGACATGGCTTATATGTCAAAAGCAGTAACTGTAAAATAAGGCAACAGAAGGGGAACAGATAAGAACAGAACATAGACAATGAAAGCGAAAAAGGAGAGGAAGACTGATTCTATAAATCTGCTGAGTTAGAGCAGAATCACTTTTTCTTCATGCCTTTATCAAGTGGAAATATTTTTGAAGAGGGGGTGCAATGTGCCTTTCTCATACTAGGAAAAGTGGTAAGAGTGTAATCTAATCAGCTATTTGGATAGTTAAGTTGCTGCCTTGTGTTTATGCAGAAGCAGCTGGAATGAAGATTAGATTGGTTCAAACCAGAACAGGGACAGCCTATAATTATTCCAGTCCTCTGAGCCCAGATTTTTACTTTCCATGGGCAGCTGCAGGATAGCTGGACAGCTGCTTTCTACCATTAACAGAGAGGTAAGTGATTTTTTTAATCCATTTCCAAAATCAGATTGAGCTTAGACTGACAAACATCCAAAACATTCTACATCATCCTAGCTGTGTCAAAAACAGAGAGTAATAAAGTTGATTCATAAAAAAAAATGGTATCTGTGATATATGCAACCCAGATAAATATTATATATTTTGATTTCCATCCATCCAAGTAATTTTACTTCAGGCTGATGACATTAACACCCAGAGAGGACTGACAGCATGGGTGACTGCTTGAAAAGGAAAGAAAAAATCCTGTGGGTCTACCATTTAAATATTTTTCCAGGGCAAACTTTGAATCAAGATGGCAACAGATTGATCTTGTAAACTAACAACTGATAATAAGGTTTGAAATATTCCATGAAGAGAAGAAACAGTTTAAGGCCTCTTGGTCTTGAAGAGAAGAACTAACAACCTACTCTGGGATAAAAAAGGGTTGACATTGCCGAAACAGGTTGGGATGAAAAGAGTAATTGAAAAAATCTTAATTTCTTTTTATGCCTCAACAGCCAGAGTTCATCCAGGCAAAACAGATAAGGACTTCAATGGTTAGAGAAAAAGGTGCTGATTTTGTAAATGAAGTCAGTGTGGAAATAATTACTTCCTACACATTTTTAAAAAGTGAACAGACAAAGAACAGGATAAATGTGTTTTACAAATGCTAGAAACATATGTAACAAGACTGTTGTATTAGAAACATATGTTGAGGGAAAATTATGATTATATTGGAATGACAAAGAGTTGCCTAAATCAAGCTATCAACTGGGAGATAAAATTGCCAACATATAAAGTCTGCAGATGGGTGAGGTAAAACAAAAGTAATGAGAGAGGGAGAAATTTGCGCAGAGGGAGAACACTGAATAAACAGAAAAGAATGACACCAGGATTTTGGCTGACACAATAGGAACTATTTGAAGTAAAGTGAAGAATGAGATATGGAAAAAGTCCTTGGATCTTGCCAAAGAACTTCAGAAGAGAATGAGAAAGCATTATCAGGAAATGTTTTTACAGATGAAGGAAGTCTGTATCAAACTTGGTATAATGATTGTGTTAGAAGTTCAATTGCCTAGACATTTCCTAGGAAAATATTAGTGGGGGAAAAGTAGGTAGGAAACATGATTTTGAAAGTAATACAAGATTGCTTCCTGTACAGGAAAATGGTAATGTGGATGTAGGGACTAGAAATAAAGCAGATACAATGAATACAGTTAAAAATGGGGAGAATAATACATTAATTAATGTAATTCCAAGGCTGAAATGCCAGAAAGACTGTAAAAAGGTAAATAGCAATTGTATTTTAGTAGCATCAGATTCTGAATAGCTATTAATAAATTAAAAGGAGCCTGAAAGCATCCAGCTCTGTCAAAGGAAATTCAGAAACCCATGCAAGATATGTTTCAGAAGGATATATTCAAAATATAAATAATATATTGTGAATGAAGACAGAGCAAGCACTGAAGTTGTTTCAGGGAAGAATAATGCATTATCTACTTCCAATTTAAGAACAAGTAGAGAATTATTTTGATGACAGCAGTGAAAGTTTCCAACACCTTATGTGACCCATCCATGGTGTTACCACTTCTGTTAAGCTTTTGCCTCATCCATGGTGTTACCACTGCTGACATAAAAGCTGGAGAATGAACTGGAGTCAAAGGGAAGAGATTGGATGTGAAGAGGGAAATAAATGCCTAAATGTATATTCACATATTTTCCTACTTCTGGGGGATGAGCTTCACAAATGAGCTTGGGTGCCATGCACAGGGCCCCCAGCAGTGATCCTCCAGTGCACATTACTCATTTCAGATGTGGAGAAACTGACTTGAGACCATAATTTTTCTATTAGGCAAAGATTCAGTTCTCCAAGTTCTCTTACTTTTTCATGAACAAACAGGTAACCTCGGCAAGCTGCTTTTATCTTTTCATTCTGGAGATTATACAATTGTACCACTGATACAGTATTTGCTGTTTGTTGAGTGTTGGCTGTTTAAAGGGTGGTAGATGACTGACTGAGGAGTGCCAGGACAACATTTCAATGCATAGTATAATTTTACCCGGAACTGTTGAGGCAGTCCTAAATTTCCTATTACCCTGCAGCTAGTGCCTGCATTCTACTCTTGAGACAAGAATATGAGTTCAAGATGCTATTTCAAAAAAAATGAAGTAACATGAAGCTGTACCTGTCACCCTTGGTCATGCTCCTCAGCCTTCCACAAAACTTTCTTCTTCACCTTTATCACTGTCTCAAAAGGGCCATTGCTGAACCTCCTTCTTTGTTTATAGTTCTAATTCTTTTTAATAAAAAATGTGTTGCAAATACTACTGAAACTAGGTTTGGCTTTAAATTATCTGTGGTATGTTAATTTACTATGTACAGGAGTCTTTTGTTTCACTTTATGCCAGATTATTTCTTTTCTGAGTGATTCTTTCAAATCACTCAGAATTGCTTCAAAATTATAAAATGGACAGAAATTATTTCCACTCTCCTAGCTGTCATCACCTTTATCCAAGGAAACTACTTCTTACCCATTTTTGGACAATGTTTGCAGCCAATGCACTCATGCTGATCAGTTCAGCCAAAATCACTTTGCATTCCTGTCTAGACACAGGACTAGATTCTGTCTGGATTTCTAACGCCACAAGGAATCCAGAGGAGAATTGCTGGATTTACCCAACAGAGAAGTGGACAGATACTCTAGATGATTTTCCCTGTTCAAGGAGTATACTTCTCCCATCAGGTTGAACCTTTATTAGCTAGCAGTTTTAGTGTAGGAATCAAGACCATAATCTCAAAATTCTTCATATGTTTATTGCTATCAGCTTTATTCCATGGCTCGGTTCTTATCTGTTCTCCAGGCCTGTACAACTGGCCTCTTTGGGAGCTGACCATCTGCACTATTTGTAAAATTAGCCATTAGATAGACTTTTAACAAAAATGTGCATGTAACTTTTATTAATCTATTAAGTCAACTTCCAGTTTCATCCCCACGTCTACTTTGGATCAGTTAATTTTTTATGTCCACTTAACTCCCATCTCAGCATTCCTTAGTCAAAATCTGTTATAAACATTTTGCTTCCTGTGCATCTTTCAAAGGACTGAAGGGGATCTTTAGATTGAGTACTACATACTCTACAAAGTCTACACACATACTACTGAATATGGCAGAAAAAGGACAAAGCAATTGCTTCCCTTTAAAAAAAATATCTTGGAGAAAAACAGAAAGGAGAAGAGATACATAGATTAGCATCACGTGTCACAATACGACCACCCAGATTGCTGTGTTTGTGAGGTATGAAGTGAATACATGTGATCTGTCTTTACCACACGGCAAAAGGCTCAGACGTTCTTTTAAATAAGGTATCAGTAATTTTCTTGTACTGAGATGATTTGAACTAATGGTCAAGTTTGAAGCCCCACTGTTGTAAGGATTAAAGCATACTTTTAACATTTTGTGTATTCCTTGATATTAGTGGATCAATGTTATAAGGTTGGTCTTACTGCTCTTTTCCTCTGAGTTTATGATAATTCCACACATTTCTCCTTTCATCCATAGCAATCTCACACTCACATACAATAGACTGGTAGTAGCAAGCCCAGGTCCCTGCTGTATAATTTTCAAGACAGGAAAAATCTGAGAAACATTTTAAATGGATACAGCTGAGTTTTGTAATTATTGTAAGAAAATATTGATATAAACATTTAAGATTGTACCTCTAAGGGAAAGTGATTAGTCCGTGTTTAAGCACCTCTTAGCAGTGTGCCAAAGCATTAAGAAAGAAAAAAACCCTACGACTTCCAGGTCTATTTCTGAGAATCTGAATAACTCATTATGTCTACTTACTTTATCACTATAAGGCAGTGTAATCATTTACTCACTCGCCTCCAGCAATGAGAAAGAAAACTAGTGAAAATGTTGAAAAATAATATTGGTAAAACATTACTTTTGTCTGGGGTAGTTGTCTGGTCTTGCGCCCGAAAACCATCAACTCTCAAAATACAGTTTCTTTAAAAGCTTTATTCCTTCCCTCCAAAGAAATATAAAACAGTGACACCAGCACTCCTCAAGCTCTGAACACAAACACATTTAACAGCATTTGAGTCACAGCAGCACAGTGCAGTCTGCCTGAGTAGACCTGTTCTCCCACATGGACCCTAGTAAAATTAAGAGGATCCCAAACATCTGCAAGAAAATACACCAGAACATCAGGATCTTGATTATTCCAACTACTGCCAGATATATTTATATTCTGGACTCAAACTGAGATCTTCATTTTCTGCTTACACTTAACTGTGGAAATTAATCATTTGGGATTGTAATTATACATATGATGATCAGGGAAATTATAATAACATTGAAGGCACCACATCTTTAGCCTGCATTTTGTCTTAGACATGTCAGAGAATGCTTAATGAAGCATTTTACCCATTAAAACTTCATAGCACACACTACCTCCTACTAAAATTCCTTAGTCAATACCTAAGTGCAGCTTAAAATCAGACACACTTATAAAATATAAAGACATTGTAACATTTCCTGCATGTTAGAGTTAATGCAACTTATTAGAGAAGGATAGATCTCCATGTATTTGGTGTATTTGGTGCAGTACTCACAGAAATAACTCCTAGTGGTAATGCATGCTAGCCAGGGATCGGGTTGCATTTGTGTACTGTTACATTGCAGTTACCAGAATCTTGATATATGTGACTGGAAATTAATATACTTAAATTCAATATTTCTCTAATATAAATCACCTAGTTGTAATTTGTGCTAATAAATCATTGTGGTGGGTTGACCCTGGTTGGACATAAGGTGCCCACCAATACCACTCTATCATTCCCCTCTGCAGCTGAAGAGGGGACAGAAAATACAAAGAAAGGCTCATGGATCAAGGTCAAGACAGAGAGGCATCACTCTCAAGTCATCTTTACAGACAAAATGGGCTTGACTTGGGGCAAAAGAGAATTTAATTTATTGCCAAATCAGAGCGGAGTAATAAGAAATAAAATCAAATCTTAAAATCACCTTCCACCTTCCCCCCCACCCTTGCTAGGCTCAACTTGACTCACGATTATCTCTCCCTCCTCCCCTCCAGCAGCCCAGCAGGATGGGGAATGGGGGCTGTGGTCCATTCCATACATGTTGTCTCTGCCATTCCTTCCACCTGAGAGACTCCTCACACGCTGTCCCTGCTCCAGCCTGGGGTCCCTCCCGTGGGAGACAGACCTCCATGAACATTTCCAGCGTGAGTCCTTCTCGTGGGTTGCAGTTCTTTTATGAACAACAACAGCACTGTATCAAGCAAGTGTGTAATGATCACTGAAGAATTGAACAGATATCAAATCTGGACCAAAAAGATTTTAAGCATTTAGCTAAATTTCACTGATGTTAGCAGGGCAATGTAACTCACCCCAGATGAAAGCAAAACTAAAAAGACAGGCAGGAAGGAGAAATGTGTAGAAAAGAGGGGATGAGTACACCAGATTCCATATGTTAAAAAAAAAAAAAAAACCAGCATTTTTGTTGTGACATAATTTTCTATTTCTGTTTTAAAATTTACAATGAGATATAATTTCAATTTAATTTTGTTAGTCATCTGACCCAAATAATTCCTTCCAAAGAAACCATCAGCAACTGTGATTTGATCAAATTTAAACTAACAATGATGAAAGAGGTAAGAACACCATCCTCAGCACTAGAGAAATCCACTGTGAAACTCCAAGTAGTTTCTTCAAGCACTGGCTTTTTAGGAACTGGGAACAGTTCCAACCTAGGCACAGTTTTTCCACATCTATTCTTTCAAATATTTCAGACTAAATAATTAAAATTATAAACCACAAGATTCTCGTACAAGTATGGTGATAAACATGGGTGTTGTAACACCATGTGTCTATGCTGCTAGAAGAAACTAAATATAAAGATTTACTACTATCCTTGTCACAACTGTAGCAATACATGGCAGAAATTCCTACCTAGTTATCAGAAAATTCTCTTGACAAAACTCTCCAGCCATACTGATAGGACCTTCTGCCTAAGTTAAAAATTAATATCCTTATTATTGAATGGTTCCAAATAGATCAAGAAGTTTCATGTCTATTTTAGGCATCACTTAAAGCAAATTGTAATTTCTTGTGATAAAGCAGCCAGTGTTCTTAACAAGCTGACTTTAAAAAAATCAGAAAATATTATTTACCTTTTGATTTATACTTAGTCAAGAAGAACATTCCCCAAACTTGTCTTTCAAGGTAGCTTTTAATTTTTCTTTTTTACTAGAGTGATTAAAGTACAGTTCAGGCAGAGGCAAAGAGCCAAGGCTCTGTACCAATTAAGGCCTATACTGAAGTGACAAACTGTAATATCCTCTTCCTGGTTTTCTTCAAAGAAGTAAATTCCAGTTTCCTCAATGACTTCAACCAGAGACCTTAAACCAAGGACTTGAACCTGTTCTGCTTAAAAATCCTGAAAGCTGAACCTGTCTATTCACAATAAAAAATTATTATGGAATGACACCTGCAAAAGTGGAGCTCAAAAGAGATATTTTTTTATAACTGAAATGCCACCAAAACACTGAAATAAATAGAATGTATGTGTTTTTTAGGCACACTACGGTTTTCAAACATGGGAGTGAGCATCTCCTGGACCCTCAAGAGGGAAGACATCTCCTGTGCCTTCAAGAGACGCATGAAGGTGACTGCAATGTAGGCACTGCCCTAGAACTATAGTCAAACTGTTGATTCATCCAGTCTCATATCCTCTCTCCAGTAAGACCTGCACCTACTGCAGCAGAGGAAGATAAAACTTCCAGGGTGTTTAATGATGATCCTTATGAGGTTTCATCTGTAACAGCTGGCAGCAGCAGTCTGAAACCAAAAAAGTGTTGTAACAGGGCTCTTAATGAAGACAGAAGGATGGTGTTTTTATATCTAATTTCTTTGTCAAAAATAATATCTACTTCAGATTTTCTACTTGTATGAGTCTTTGAGCACTTAGACTACAGAATTAATTGTACCTACCACTGTACTTTTGAACTCTTGTTCCTCTTCACTGTGTTCATCTGAAGTGACACTGCCTTCAAATTGAAGGAAAAAAATGCAATGGAGCACTTTCATGTAAAGTTCAGGAATCAAAGCTTCAGGCCGAGGGAAGTGATTCACTTGGCTGCCTCTCATTATATGCTCAACAAAAGACAGTAATGGGTTTGCATGTCAGGTTTTGGTAGCAGAGACTGGGGTATCTTCAGTGAGGAGCTGCTGGAAGCTTCCTCCATGTCAAACAGAGCCAATGCCAGCTGGCTCCAAGATGGACCTGCCACTGGCCAAAGCCAAGTTCACCAGCAAGGGCAGTAATGCCTCTGGGATAATGCATGTAAGTGGAAAAAAACTACTGTGTCGGAGCAATTTCCACCAGAGGAGAGTCAGAATATATGAGAGCAACAACTCTGCAGACATCAAGGCCAGTGAAGGAGGGGGAGGAGGTGCTTCAGATATGAAAGCTGAGATTGCCGTGAAGCTCCTGGTGAAGACCATGATGAGGCAGGTTGTGACTCTGCAGCCCACAGAGGTCCATGGTAGAGCACCTGCAGCCCTGGAGGACCCCATGGTGGAGCAGGTGGATGCCTGAAAAATACAGTGATCCTGTGGGAAGCCCACGATGGAGGAGGCTGTTCCTGAAGGACTGCATCCCATGGAAAGGACCCATCTACAGCAGTTCACAAAGAACTGCAGCCCAGTGGGAGGGACTCACCGTGGAGAACTTCACAGAGGACTGTCTGCTGTGGGAAGAACCCCATGCTGGAGCAAGGGTAAGAGAGAGAACAATCCTCCCTCTCAGGAGGAGGAAGCAACAGAAACAAGGTGTGAAGAAATGGCTGCAATCCCCTATCCCTGTCCCCCTGTGTCTCTGGAGGGGAGGAGGGAGATAACCCAGGAGTGAATGTGAACTTGGGAACAAGTCAGGTGTGCCGGGAAGGTAATTTTAAGATTTGGATTTATTTCTCATTATTTTGCTCTGATTTGATTGGCAATAAATTAAATTAATTTTTGGCCCAAGCTGAATCTGTCTTGTCCGTGACTGATGAGTGAGGTCTCCCTGTCCTTTTCTCAGAAGATTTTTTGTTATATTTTGTTATATTTTGTATTATTTTTGTTATATTCTCTTTCCCATACTCAGTTGTGGGGTGGAGGGATAGACCAGCTTTGATGGGCACCTGACCATGAGGCAGAATCAACTCACCACAGAGTTGTTATGTTTTGTTTATTCTTTCAACAGTAGAATTAAAAAAGAAAAAATGCTCTAATCTTCAACATTTTCATTCCAAGAAGAAAACATAGCAATTTATGTCATTGCACAATCATCATAATAATAAAGGATCCTTGATAAAGGATTTGTTAAAGAATAGGAGTTTTAAAATACATATACAGAAAACGGGAGGAAAACAAAATGGAAAAAGAGATCTCAGTAAGAAAAACTGAGAAAGAAACTGAGAAACTTTTCTTACCAGAAAAGAGGAAGAACAATGTATTTTAGTTCCCACTTCTGATGATGCCCTGGTATCATTTCTGATATCCACATGATATCCACAACATTTCTGGTATCCACAAGAAATTTTAAAATATATAAAAACTTCTGATCTTGATTGAAGTGGCTATAGACAAGTACAACTCTCATAAGGTACACAGAGTTAATCCAGTCAATAATAATCCGGTTTTTTTTGTCTGCTTACATTACCTGAAATACCTTTCTGTTCAGTCTAAAAGTTTCCTGAGCTCCTATACCAAAAATGCACTGGGACAGTTGTGTGTCTCTCTTTTATCTACAGCTATCTAAGTAAAAGCAAAGATATGCTAGGTAATATTCAGCCAATTTCCCACGGCAAGGTCTGCAACTAAATCCATGTATAGGACAAATGAAGATACTGCCCAACTCCATGTGAGCATCCTACCAGCAGACAGGTGTCCTGGACTGCAATCTGCATGAACCACATCTCAAGGATCCCACACAGGCACTGCAGTTTGCACAAGGGAAAAAACGCTCAACTGGAGCTGAACCACCATGCCAGCAATGCCAGGGATATAGAGACTCCCAGGAGAACTGCAAGCTTCAATCCAGTGTAAAAAAACAGTCGTGATTGTCCTGGAAAAAGTAGAGACCAAGGTATTAAAGATCCATGACATTACAAGGATCTACATTATGTCCACAAAAATGCATCATTTCATGGCACCAGTCTCTGGTTTAGGACTGTGCTTCACCAGACTCTCTAATCTCATTAGTGATGTTTAGCTCATGTTAGTTCAAACATTTGAAAAATTAATATCAAACTTTTCCTACAAATTTTGTTGATTGAAAGAACAAGATGTTGATCTCAATAAATTCTATGGTATTATGAATTTCTAAAACTAAATCTACAGTTTCTTTCATTCTTTTGTGCTAAGTACCTAGTGGATCATTATTTTGAAAAATATTATTAAATAGCCCCCATCTCTATTAGTCACTCCATTATGATACAATAAAATGAAATACAAACTGATGTTTTTGGGGGTTTTTTATCTATTCTACACTAAACAAAATACTCACAGATCACCACAGTTCCGATATGGCTGGATTAAATGAGGCCCAGTTTCCAGCAAATCCCTGACATAAAGAGCCACTCCTCA
Organism: Vidua macroura; assembly: GCF_024509145.1. Lineage (NCBI taxonomy): Eukaryota > Metazoa > Chordata > Aves > Passeriformes > Viduidae > Vidua > Vidua macroura. The sequence goes on from NC_071571.1 coordinate 128,681,173, forward strand.
AAAAGCTGTAGAATAACACATAATTTCTGTTAACTTTTTGCCTACTAAATTATCTCTTATGCAATCATCAGAGTAAATCAAACTAATGAACTGCTCTAAAAGAAATGAAATATCACTGATAATTTTGTTTTAGTGCAGTAAAATTAGTGACAAGCATGAGCTTTATGATTTAGACTGTGAAGTTCCTTTTACAAGATAGAGGACATTTGGATGCAGATACTAGTCTTAATTAATCTATTTTATTATAAATCTCTACTACTAAATGAGTATGCGTTATTATTATCTTCATCCATATTGTAAAAACTACTAACAGGAACAAATTGCTGCACTGTCTGGGAGATATCTGTCAGTTTTGGTCAGATGCAGTTACATTATTGAAAGGGAAAAAACACCTTTTCAAAATTGGCACCAGATGAGCTTTTGTTTGCCAGAGTCATATATTTAAACCATTTATATTTCATTTATGAATTGCAAGGGTTGAGCTGCATCATGGTGGTCTATAGAGCTGGCTAGATAGAATCTAGTGGAAAAATTTTTATAAAAATCAAAATTTCAGGAAAAGAAAGCAGGTTTCTCAAATTCAATGTTTTTTTTATGTTCTCCTCTCCTCTCATGGATCCACCAAGAAATACCAGAATATCTCATTTCATAGGCAAATTTATTTTTACAAGATCACACATAAGTTTCAAGTCAGGATAACCTTTTTAATGACCATTAATAGTTCATTTTCACACCTTCCAGTAGCATTTCTTATCCTTTACCTTTTCAACACCACACATAGAGCTGCTCTTTAAATATAAACAGAAATCTAGGCCAAAAAAAAAACAACTTAGGATGTTATAAAGGATGAACTGTGAGAGTGAGATAATAGTGATTGCAGTCTCCATTCACAAAATTTGCCTTATGACCACAATGTCAGAATGTGGCTTGCCATTGAATATTTTTTAACTTCAAAATTTAAACTCTTTAATCCTGCAGGTTTTTGCTGAAAGGGGCAGTTCACAGCTTTATCATACTTGCTGTGTAATAAGCCTGATCTAAGGAAGATAGACTTTCCTCCTCCTTCGATGGAAGTTTTAAGGTGTGAACCAAGCAGTTTCATTCTTCAAGATAGATTTATGGAGGAACAAATACATTCTCATGATTGACTCATTTTGTATGTCTGTGCTAAGACCCTCATCTTCCTCAGTCCCTGACAACAAGATATTTGTTATCTATATCCATGTTGCCCCTATTCTCCATATCATCGGGTTCAGTGAGGAGAGACATATTGGTCAAAATATTCAATCAAACTGAAGTATGGGTTGCCATCCCAGTATTTTGTGTCCCTATATTATACTCAGCTTGCTTAGCTCCAGAAACAACTTTCATTACAAGCCTAACTCAAAATCAGTCAGCTCTGATCATAATATTAGGTAATTTTTGTGATACTGTGTTTTTTATGTTTCTACGTCACATTTTTTTCTTTTCAGTGATGCCTTCATCGGCATTTTTTCTTTTTATTCATTAAACCTCTCATCCTTTACTCTGTGTTTTGTAGAGGGGTGAATCATCAATACTTTTCACCAACATCAGTACTGCTCCTTTCATATTAATAAGAAGTTGGTTATTGTTAAATTTCTAGAGTTGATAAGGTCAAAATTTGCCTGCACTTTTATCCTTATCCTAATTCTGTTGTTAAAAATGCTAAAATTAATATTATGCCCTAAGTCATATATTTTGCATGGGGATGATTTTTGCTCTTATTTTTCCCTTCTATTCACAAAATGAGAGAGAATGAGAATCTCTTAACACTTTCCATATCTTCCTCTGCAAAATACAGAAATTGAGGTAAAATCTTATCCTACTCAATGCTGGTGAGTCTGAGATGGGCATTAACTTTGAGGATTAATTCTGGCAGAGTATTTACAATTCCAGGTTTTTGAGGCAGTCTTGAATTACCTCTTCAAATAATGATAATATCACAGAAGAATTATCTAAATGTGGCTTAGCATATCACAGAGCTCTTATTGTGGTTCCTTATTTTTATGAATGTAAATATAATTCACATTTTTGTCAGGAACTGCAATTTTCTCTCTTTTTCTTGACTGAAGATTAGAAGCTTTATTAGAAAACATATAATACTTAGAGAAACAAGTTTCACTCACTGCAAATGTTCTGTCTGCTCATTTCATTCAGGCCATTTATGTACAACAACTGCTGTGTAAAAAATTTATATAATCATTTATGGACAGAGGAAAGCAGATGTAAGTTATAGACTTCTGGTCTCTTTCTCTCTGAAGAGAAGTGATAAGGTAGAATATGTACAGAAAGACCAAACTGCCCTCAGGCATTTACAGATTAACAACATAATTCATTTTTGTCACTTTTGTTGGTCAGATTCCACTCACACTTTCCACAGTGTAAAATTTTTTCTGTCAATGCTTAGAGACAGAAATAAAAAGACCCCAAAATAATGGAAATTAAAATCTGATCGGTTTAGCATTTTCCCATGAGCACAGTAAAGAGCTGCTCTTTTCCCCTATATTTTCATACATGCATGCATACATGGACACAGGTATGAGTTAGCTACACTCATGGAGTGAGATCTGGAGACCAGGATTTTTCAAATGTAACAATCTCAATTGGACTGGCTTCCTCAGTTATACATTTGTAGGTCATAAAATAACACTTATAGAATCATATAATTAATCAGGTTAGAAGAGACCAATTCCCCTGCAATGGTCAGGGACATCTTCCACTAAACCAGGTTGCTCAAATCCTCATCCAACCTGGCCTTCCTTTCCAGGGATGGGGCATCCACAATTCCCTGGGCAACCTATGCCAGTGCCTCACTACCTTCTAAGTAAAGAATTCCTTACCAAAATCTTATCACACCTTCTCCTCTTTTAGTTTTAAACTGTTCTTCCTTGTTCTATCACTATCTGCCCATGTAAAAAGCCTTTTTCATAAAAGCCCTCTTTTTCATAAGTCCCCTTTAAAAACTGGAAGGCCACAATGATGTATCCCCAGAGCCTTTTCTTCTCCAGGCTGAACAACCTCTCAGCTCTCTCAGCCTGTGGTCACAGGGGAGGTGCTCCATTCCTCTGATTGTCTTTGTGGCCCTCTTCAGAACCTGCTTTAACAGCTCAGTGTCTGTCTTGTCCTAAGGACTCCAAAGCTGGATGCCGTACTCCACGTGGAGTCCCACGGGCCAGAGTAGAGGGGTAAAATCGTGGCACTTCTTTTGGTGCAGCCCAGGATGTGGTTGGGCCTTTTGGGCTGCAAACATACTGTTGGCTCATGTCCAGTTTTTCATCCAGCAGAACTCCCAAGTACTTCTCCATAGGGCTGCTCTCAGTGTGTTCTGCCAGTCTAATTGCTCCAAACCAGGTGCAGCACCTTGCACTCAGACTGGTAAAGTAATCTCATCTTCCTCATTCCGTCTCATCACTCTCATCTTCATCCTTACAATCATCAGACCTATCTCTCTGGAATGTCCACTTTCTATGTGCTTTGTTTGTAACTGGTAGCTTTATTTACATGGGCATGGCTTATCAACTGGGAGCCTTCATAAGAGAACCAAGCAAATCAAGGCCAGTCTTTGCTTAAGTCAATTAGATCTGCTCATTTGCTTTAGCTCTCTGTTTCCATGGTTTGGTTATTCCTCTGAAGGTAAATAATGGGTTTGACCTGTGTAAAGAAAGGCTTGTCAAGGTAAACGGCCTCTTCTGCTAGGCTAGAAATTGTGGATCACTGCAAAGAAGTCAAATGGGGTATGCCTGGGAATGTAATTCAATTTTTTTATTCAATCACAGACTTGTCGGAACCCAAGGTGTCCCTCAGACACTCTTGGATGTTCCAGGTCTAGGGCAGAAGCCTCTGAGACCCTGGCAGGCAGCCAGAAACCCCTGTGGTTTTGAGTCTAACCCATGGAACAATTTACCAACTTTGCAGGAAGAACAAGAAATCACAAAAGTTTAGATATTATAATAGGAGTAATCACAAAGTAAAAGGTAGGATTTTTGAGTGCTGTACAGGGGGGTTTTAGGCCTTGTACAGAGGGGTCTGAGTTTTGTACATGGGGGTCAGAGGTTCTAAGATGGAGGGATTTGGGCGTGCCCTGTCCTCCTCCTTTCTCTTTCCTATTCCCCATGTTCTTGGTGATGTTGGCACTCACAGATTGGTTTAGAGTAGAAAGCCACTGTTCAATATAGGTAATAGGCATTGAGGAAAAACTATAAACATTTAATACTTAATGTGTGATATAAAAGATGGCACCAGCCCCTTGGGCAAGGGACACGAAGACGAAGGGAGACGGAGAGAGACGCAGAGGGAGAAGGAGTCAGGGAGAATGTCAGGAAGTCTGTGTGCCTTGAGATAACATGCAATAAACTGCCTTGAGACCAGACAACTGAAGACTACTGAGTCTTTCTTTGAAGGCACGGGTTAGAGGAGAGACTTTACCACCACCCGGAGTCACCCCCATCTGGGGGAGATTCCAGCACAGACTAACACAACAAAAGGATTAACAAAAAGCTGATATATCAGGTAGGATGAAATATTAATTAATGTGCTGATGATATGCTTTCAATGTTATCACTTCTTGAGACCAGATACTGTAGTGACATAATTGGGATAAATTGTTCAGCATAGCTGGAAATAAAAGGTCAAGGAGAAATGTATTTTCCTGAATTAAATGGTATTATTAGAAGTAGAAACAGGAAGGAACAGAACTGCCAGTAAAGAGAAGCATTTATAATAATTTTTTTCTCTTGTGAAACATTCTCATTTTTTTGCATAGTGATTCTAGACACTTTGACCCTTTATGTCTATGTAACAGCTGTGCTTAAAGCATACTATCATAAGACTATTTTAATAATAACAAGTTTTGCTTTTATTCTGCAAGCTATGTGAAATTTAAGTTAAACACAGCTTTTTGGACAAACCAAGTGTTTAAATTAACAGCGATAACACCTTTTGAGAAATCAGTGAAAACAATAATTTCACACTTATGATGCCTTCAATTACATTTCACACAGCTAGGAATCACAGTTTCTGGTTTGTGACTGCTTAAGAAAGACATGACCCCTGAACTTTTTTATCACATTAGCAAAGTCACATATATTAGCTTAAATCATAGGATAATAAAATAATTGAGTTTGGAAAGAACTTCCAGACATTATCTAGACCAATCTGTTATTCATGTTTTAACCCACTAGCTATTCCAACAGTCTGTATTATTTATTTCAAGGAGGCTAGTTTTAGACTTTATTGGAATTCTTATGAGAGAATAGGAACACACTGAAGCACAGGAGGTTCCCTCTGAACATCAGGAAACACTTTTTAACTGTGAGGGTTGCCAAGCACTGACATAGCTTTTCCTGTGGTTGTGGAATCTTCATCCTTGGAGCTATACAGAAACAATTTTACATACAGTGCCGGCAACTGTTTTTAGGTGGCCCTGCTTGAGTGAGGAGCTGGACCAGATGAACTCCAGAGAGCCCTTCCATCCTCAGTTATCCTGTGACTGTGATTCTGTATTTCAGCAATTCTGGGAGAAAAAGACTAAAAAGGAACTTTTCAGACTAGAGGTTTGGGTATCTTTATGCTTTAAGCAGAAGATCAGCCCACATGACCTCCATAGGGCTGTTTCAAAGTAAATTTTTCTGTTTCTATCACAAAACCCTCAAGGAATATGCCAGAATATTTCCATTACTTTTCTACTCTTTTATTGAGAAATGACAGCACTTACAACTGAAGAATAATTATTGTGTGAGTACCTGAGGTGAAAATTTAAGCAAAGAATTATAGAATTGTAACATATGAAACAGACAAGAGCCAGGCATTTTATTGATTTGAGAACAGACCTTGGCATGCCTTTGACTTATGTCATCTAGCACACATTCCCAGATTATTCCTGGGCATATCAGAGAAACTCTCATAAGCAGGACACCATTCCCAAAGGCAGTCCATGTGTAACCAAAGTGCTGTGGAAGGCACAGGAGTTCAAGAATACAGATAAGGTTTATGATTCATTCTTCTGGTGATGAATTTTCCTTATGGAGAAACTATGCAAAAGTACAAACGGGGGACCACACACCCAACGTGTGGGCGGTGTTACATGGGTTTTGCTCTGTCTAATCATCAGACACCAGAGTGTGTCCAGAAAATAACCAAAAAGAATACAGACATGCATCCATCCATGTTGTTAGATAGTTGCCCGTACAGCTCAGATTGAGCAAAATGGGAGTGATTTCTTCTCTGTTCCTGATTCTTCCTGGCAAACAGAAGCAGCAACTTTCTATCCCAGTCAATCTTTTTGCTAAGAATGTGCGGATTGCATTGGATACAAGAATTTACTTTCCTGAAGGGTGATGTGGTCTGGTAACACCTCAGTCCTGTGCTGAGGTAGGACATTTTCTAGGTCCTGTATTTCACAGCTCCATTCTCCCTTGCCTATGCAAATAGTAACCTATCCCAGCCCATTCTCCCTTCTCCTCAGCTTTGCAGCATTACCCCCCATCTTTGACCTGCTCTGGCATCTGCCAGGTCCTTTGCAGATCACTTTAATTCATTAATAGGAAAAAAAAATCATACAGCTTTCTAGTTTTGTTTTCTGCAGCTTTAGCATGTGAAAGTGTCTCACAGAGGGATCTGGCACATGTTAAGGTCAGTAAAAAATAAGCAGCAGAACTGCTTGTCTGGAAGGGAGGTGGGGAAGAAGAGAGAAGAAACAAAGATGACCCTTTCAGCACAATTCTTGTTGCTGGTGTCTGACTTTGTAACACTGTCTGAGAAAATTAATTGTGCTTTGCTGGTGGCTGTTCAAGTTGCTACTAGTGCACAGTCTGTTCCTGGTTTTCAAGTTAAAATTACCTTTGTACAGTGGAAATAAAAGGAGTATATTCATCTGCCACCATGCTCTACAGAGAAAGTTGTCAGTTGTCATTTATCCTCAAAAGAGAATAAAAAATTTAATACATCTCTTCTTGCTCCTGCTGACTTGCTTTCTATTTTTTTTTTCCAATTCTTTATTTGCTTTTACTCTGGTTTACTTCATTCACTCAGAGCATGCAGTCTGAAAAGTTCTACAAAGTAGACAAACAGATTAAATCTCTCTGTTGATTGAGAAGTCTCAGTGGTTATTCATATTCATTTCCCTTCCTCATTCAGCCCTCTTTGCCTTCAGATACTCTCAGACATGGGGTTTAATTCAGGTGCTTTTTATTTTATGCTCTGGAATGCATTATTCATAGTAGTGCCTAGGTGACACTGTTGTATGAGAATTAGTCATCTCTTATGCATTGGTTTGCCAGTAATTTGTCTGACTCTCAGACTGATTTAATAAAGTATGTAATTATCCAAGGAAAATTTCTTTGAAAACACATGAATGGATTTTTAAGTTCATTAAAACTCTACCATGATTTCTTAATAAATATTTTTCCAGTAGGTAATTGCAACCTATATATAAATAATTTAAATCTTTATAGTTTGTTAAAAATTTATCCTTCGGTTGGAAATGCTGAATAGACCCCAGAGATTTTCAAGGAAGCTACTTTTGGTTTACTAAGGCTTTTCTTTTCCAACTGTCTTCAAAGCCAATGGAGAGGTAGGCTTTCAAGGAAAAATGTAGGAGGTTTCCTTAGGTGGTCTGATCACCCACTACATTTGAAGTCTGTTATGCCTTCTCTTTCTTTGATAACAAGATCAGACACTTAAGGAAGCTGACTCCAACTTTTATCCTGTGGAGAAGTTTAACTAGAATCTCTTGCAATTTACTCAGTCTGGGCAAGTAGATATCTTACATCTGAGGTGTCCTATATCATATGTGGATACATGATCTCATCTCTTGTACATGAAAAATCACCAGGCAAGTTACTAACATATAGAGAAATGTCTGGGTCAGTATTTTTTGTCCTCTTTGCGCCTCAATCCATTTCATTGTCATTTTACTATCTGCTGTGGCTGACAGGATAGTGAGACCTATAGCACTCTTTGAATCATAAGAAAACTGATGAGGGAATTCACAAAGTTCAGAGCCTTACTCTGGAAGATGATTTAATCCCAGAGAGTTCTGTCATGCTAGGAATAGGTACCAGTAAAAAGGCAACAGATATGACAGTCTGGAAAGGTGATCTCATTGGCAATGTACTAGAAAAGTAAACAAATTTGAGGTCATGATCCCAAAAGGTGCAGGTTCAGACAGCATGACATATTCAGATGTAAAATAATAACTGCTGGACAAGAACAATCCAAACAAGCCTGTAAGAGAAATTCTTTCCCCAAAAGGAGAAATAAACTAAAGATGTGAAAAAAGCATTCTGCTATTGACATGCAACACTGGACATCAGCTTTTGGGTTAAAGAAAGCAACAGCAAAGCAAGATTCTGGTCTCGATCCTCTGTGTCTTGGCATGGGTACTGAGAGAAACAATAAAGTCAGTAAGCAGGGCAAGAAAACATGCAGAAGTATGATATGGTAATCAATGAACACAAAGTATTTCAAAATAGGAAGGCTGAATTGATGATGTTCAGGGGAAACACGGAGCCTCACCAACAGGGGAGGAGGGCGGCAAGCCTTAAAGCCATTGATCAATAAAGGGATAAACCACAGTCTCTTTCCACGTGGATAAAAATGACTGTTTGCCAGATTTATTCCTGAGCATGAAATGCAGAAATGGAAATTTAAGGAAGCAAAAAACATTTGCTATCCAAATGGCGCAGAGGCACCACCAGCTGCAAACTGGGACTCCGCCACCCCTATTGAATGGAGTGGCTTTATGTATTTTACCCACTTCATCTAGATGTATTGAAGAGCAACCAGATTCCAGTTAGTGCCCTTGTGTGGAACACTGTCCTCCTACTCTCTCTTCAGGGAAAAAAAAATATATATCTATCTATCTGTCTATCTATCTATCTATCTATCTCCGCTAGAAAGCCCTACAAGCCATGTAGTGCCACCACTTGCTTGCCAAACACTTGCTGTTAGTAGCTTTGCACAAAGACCAGAGATGGCAAAATAAGTTATAAGTTATGTAATAGCAATCCCCTCTAAGGAGTTCATGGTAGCTGATCACATAGTGTCAGTGATTCTTAGTCTGTCCAGCAGCCAATCACATGAGGGGAAATCAGATCCTTGATCTTCTAGAAAACTTCAAAAATAGTAATTCAGATCAATGCTTTCATGTTAATTTGCACTTAGGAATAAGAAAAGTATATTACAAACCTGTCAGAATGAGACATTTGATATATTAATTCTTGGGACTCATTGAAATTTCTTTAAAAATCCTGTAAAAATCTGGGGGGTTCTTGTTTAGGAAGTATTATTTTTCATTCAGATCTATCTCTTTTTTCATTTTTACTGCTCAGCTGCTTGGAAATGAATCATGTTCTTACTAAAAACTGAAAACAAGGTTTATCTCACTAGGGTATAATAAATCTTGATTAAAATACAGATTTATTTTTTTAATGTAATGATTCTATGTTTGAAAAATGTTAAGGTTGCGACAAAAATCAACAAAAGCCAGGAAATTCAAAGTTAATTTTGAATTGTGTCCATAAAGCACCTCATTAAGCCCTCTCATTGTATCCTGTGTGGAATCATACAGTTTCCAGAGACATCTATAATTGTTCATAATAAAAGGGCATATTAAGGGCAGAATTAGTGGATGTCCCTGATCCAGTAATAAAATAATCCTAGTGTTCATATGCTTTGTAATCCATGAAAGGGAGTTCTATCTGGATTTAAGCAACAAAACACTCTGCTTAATGTAATCTGAAAAAAATAAAGCTCCAATGAAAAAAACAAAGCCTTGATTTAGGCGTCAAGCAAGGCACATGGGAAGTGGAGAGAGCTCCATAGCCTTCATCCAATCACAATTTTATAAAATCACTTGCTGCTTTAGCATCAGAATTATTTGCATATATTTTGCTGAATGAGTTCCTTAATTAAAAATTACAGTTCATCAAAAATTATCTCCAGTAGCAAGATCTCAGTCATCAAACATTTCACTGATATTTGCATAAGCAAATAAGGACTGAAGCCTTTCAAGGCTCCCTTTCCCTGCAGGATCACCATGGGGTTCACAAGAATCACAATGCTTCCAGAGTTTGTAGGTATGAAGCAAACCCACAATATGCACTCCCAAGCCACTAGACTTTAAAGAGAAAATTTCAAAAATCACCAGGACATGTCTACTGCAGTACAGCAACTACTACCACAAGTTGTTGTCTGGATTTTTCTGAAAAACTAGATCTTATATTTTGGGGCAAAGAAAATTGGAAAATTTGACACATGAACGTTCTACAATTTTCTACCATACACCATATCTCAAACATATATAATTGAGGTTAATTATTTTTTTCATTTTTGTCCTTGCAAGAGTTAAACTGGGGGGGAAAAAGCACCCAGGTTTTCTTTGTTTATGAAATACATGCAAATGATGCTCAGGTCTTCTGATGTCCCTGGGAGTGGAGTCAAGTGTGCCAGCTTAGCAGAAAGGTACTTTTTTATGGCAGTATAGAATGGTTGTATCTTCCAAACCTCTTTTACTTTGCTAAGTGCAGTATATGGGGAACCTAAAGCTCAAAAAGGCTGCAGGGATCTCAGTAACAAACAAATGGATGATGCTCCTGAGTCCTGCTGATCGGCAAAGTGTTGAGAGTGGGCTGATGCTGGGATGAAGCAATGTGGGGTCGTGGGGCAAAATCGCAACCCCACTTTGGAAGCCAAGAGGAGTTGTTCTTCATTATGGAAACACAGGGACTTATTGGTCTGGGCCTGAGCAGACAGGGTAGAAACAAGCTGAGCTGGAGCCAAAGCCCTTCTGGCAGTCCATCTCTTGAGGGCAAGGCTGCTGGGACATCGTCTTAGCTGCCAGGGAAGAGAAATCATTGGAGGCATGCACTGGCTTGGCAGAAATCCTAGGAAAGAAGGCAGCATCAAGGGAAAACAGGGCATGCTATTGGCATCAAGGAACTAATTGAATGGCTTCAGGAGGACATGGGCAAATCTTTGTGGGAGGAGGAATCCTCTGTTCCACCCCTACAGCATGGGATGGAACAGACAAGGTGTAATTTATATGTACAGACCTGAATGCTTGAGGCTATACCTATATAAAACAAAAAGCTGCCAGGCAGAAACAGCTCAGTGTTGTCACTGCAGGAGATAATGCCCATATCATGCTGGGAGAATTTAGGTAATCAAACCACACTAAATGCTCTTAGAGACCAAGGAACTTCAAGCATAGTGGATTAGAGAGCTTTGAAATGGATTTCTGGTGAAAAAACTCAAAAAACAAAACCAAGTCAAACCAAACAAAACCAAAAAAAAAAAAAAAAACCACCAAAAAAAAAAAAAAAAAAACCAGGAAAAAAAAAACAACCATACACACACATAAGGAAAAATATTTTTATTGCAAGGTCTCTGAAAACTTCAGTTCCTACCAATCTCTTCCTAAAACCTGGGAATATGCAATATTCCAAATTCTACCAAAATTATCTCTGGTTAGATCCTGCCTGCTTGAACATGGATTTAGAGATGTTTATAAGACTCTCTTGGGGTTTCAAACAATATGCTGAGCAACTGCACTATGATTATCAAGATCCTTTAAGCTGTCTCATATCAGGAGCCCCAAAATGGAAATACCAAAAATCATCAGTCACTTTGAAAATTTAGTTCATCTTTTTCCTTGTCTTTCCTCTTTCTCAGCTAGAGCTCTCTTTGATCTGTGGCCCTTTTACATTTTTTTTTCCCAGCTAAGTGAAATTAAGCTGCAAGAGAAAAGTCAAATCTGATCTACCTGTCACTCAGAATCAGCGGCTTCAGGGCTACAAAGTGCGCAAATTCCTTTGCAATCCTTTGAATTGACTGTCACAAAGGCATTTTCAGGTAGGTAGATCTATGTTTATTGTCTCAATGTTCTCTCAAAGAATACCAGCAAGGCACAAGCTTTATTTTGGATCTATGGTATCTATAAACTAGCCTAATCAGCAGAGAAATACTCCAGGTATTTTAATCCTGTTATCACCTTAATTTTCATTTCAAGAAAATAGTTTTACATTTTTTTTAACTTATTCCACTAAAAACAACATCAGAAACACAGTCTCTGAGTACCTGTAAATGTATGTACCTGTAAATGTATGTACCTGTGTGCCTTGGCCAGAATCAAAATCATTCTGCTTGCACTCGGAGCCTGCTGACACAACCTTTATAAATTGATTAGTAGTAGCAGGCAAATTAACATGTTTGGTGCTGAGATCCTGCTTCAATTCAAAGTTCATTTGCCATGACTCTTAATATTTTCTTGACATGCTATGCCTCCATAAGCCTCTTTTGACTTACAGGCATAAAGCAAGATTTAAGCTGTGTTTAGGCAGCTAGAGAAAATTTGTTCAGAGCTGTGAGAATTACTAGGGATTTCCTCCTTGGATTAAATATTTCCTTATTTTCCCTCAGAACTACCTTGGATGCAATTATTTGGTACTTTGGTCTTGCTAAGGCTTCACTGAGATCTGGAAGTTCAGCACACAAGATCCCCAGAGCTGCATCGATAACACGGCTGCAGAACAAGCCAGGACCAAACTCCAGTCTTTGGACAAGGTACATCCACAAATCCAAATTCTCCCATTCCGTCCCCACAACAGGATGTCAGTCTCTAAGCTGCCTCTTGGGCTCTGTTTCTGGTGCATGCCATTCCTCTGGAAAAAGCAAAAATTGTTCATTGCTGTCTGTCTTGACAAATTCTTGACAATTACACTATAACTTCATCCTGCAGAAGTAGGAAAATGACAAATAAGCTGCTTTTTTCACATGTCAGTGCCAAAATACTGATTCTTTAGTAGAAAGTACGGAGCTAATTATAGCTGTGTTTAATTTGTATTAACTTAATCTGAAACTTAAATTTTATTGTGCTTTAAAGAATGTTCCATTTAGCAGCATTAGATAACTAAGACTGTAATCTAATAGAATAGAAAGGTACAAGAAAAGGTTTTGCGAGCATGAATGATTTGGAAGATTTCAAAGAGTATAAAAATGTCTTTGCCCTTTTAATGTGATCTCAAATCTTGTCATTGCTGTACTATATCCATGACTACAAAAACATGCCTAGAGAAAGGAGTATGTTGCTCACTTAAAATACTGGCAAAACCAAAATGTTCTAAATTATGCAGGTATTATCATTGTTCCCTTACCTAAAATGCTGTATAGAACTCAGCATTCTGAAGCTGTATTGCACCTCAAAAGCAGTTGCATTTTGATGATGGATGAAATAAGCTATTCGAGTTCAGTGTGTTAAAGTGCTATGACACCCTTTGGGAAAAGGTATTATGTATATGTACCAGAGGTACTATTTCAAGGCAGAAATAGTGCCAAATGTTAAACTGAGACTGAAGCCTTACAGCTGTGTTGTTAACCTTTGGAAACAGGAGTTTAAGCTGCAAATGCTGAGAAAACTTTACCTCTGGGGGTGCAAATGGTAATAATGAAAAATTATGCAACTTTCGCCTCCTCTCTAAAGGCAAACCAAACATTTTAAGCTTTATTTTACACTTTTTTTTTTCTGCAGTTAATTTAGACAAGCTTGTCTTGCCAAGCTTGTTGGCAAAATAATATTTCCTGTGCTTAGTAAGTAGTATTTCAACCTTCTGAATCCCATTCAGCAGGAAAATCACAAGGGTAGGTTGCTTTCATCCTTGGTTTGTAAGTAGAAGTGAATTCTGCTCCCTCCCTTTTCAATGCCTCCATCAGAAAATGAAACAAACATACAAGGTAAATGTGCCATATACTCAGTGGGTCCCAAAATATAAAATCACAGGAACAAGCAAGCTGAGGGAAAAATTGAGGTGAAAGATGACAGGAAAAATATTATCACAGATGAACCATCTTTGGTTGTTATGTTTTAAAAAGGAAAAAAAAGAGAAAAAATGCTCTTCAGTTGTGTGGAAGGTGGTATTAGAAAGTGAAAACATGTTCTCCTTTGGGCAAGCAGGGAGGAAGGAAAAGCTTCTTCTGCTCCACTCAGAACTAATCTTTGCAACCTCTTGGAGATAAATGTCACAAAGCAGCCTTAAGTGGCAGGATTGTATTAATTCATCAAAAATGATTCTCATTGCATGTAATAAATGCTTTATTTCTTCCCTAAATATAGCTGTAGGCAGGGAAAGCTGGGGTAGGAATTCCATTTCTACATGTGGGGAGAATGGAGATACAACTCTTGGAGAAAGGGTTGCAAGGTGAAAAGAAAATCCCAAAATAGAAACTTAAAACACATGATCCCTAGCAGAACACCTGTTGATATATTTTTATTTTTGGGATGCAGATACTTGAACTTGCTCAGTTCATTATTCATTAACCAGTGTTTACTTATCAAATGCAATCATACAATCATGCAATCATACAATCATACAATCATAGAACATTTGGGATTAAAAGGACCCTAAAAATCATCTAGTTCCATACTCCTTGAAACTTTACACTAGAAGAGGTTGCTTAAAGACCCTTCAAACTTGGCCTTAAACTCTTCCAGGGATGAGGCATCCACGACTTCTCTGGGCAATATGTTGCAGTGCCTTACCACCTTCACAGTAAAGAATTTCTTCCTAATATTTAATCTAAGCTTACTGTCTTTCAGTTTGAAGGCTTTCTCCCTTGTCCTGTTAAAACATGCCTTTGTAAAAAATCCCTTTGACTTTGTTGTAGGTCCCTTTAGGTACTGCAAGGCTGCTGCACAGTCTCCCTTCTTTTCTCCAGGCTGAGAAGGCAAGTTCCCTGGCTAAGAAAAGCATGCCCTTTCCACCAAGTGGGCAAGAGAAGGCAAGTTCAGCCTCAGAGGCTGGTTCGCATTTTCCATCACCAGTCCTCAGGTATGGATGTCTCTAAGATGCCCATACCCATGCATGGAAGTTGTGGAAGCAAATTGTTGTCTGCAAACTTGTAGTGCCTTGAGAGGCTCCAGGCATAAATAAGACTAGGCACAGCTGGTCCCTGGAGCAAAGGGACCTTGGAACAATGCATTGTATGCATTTTCTTATCTGCACCCCTATTAATTACCTGCATTGTACTTTCTCGTGGCCTCCAAGACTTTGCAAATTGCAGGAAAACAGCTTATGCTCTGATCCCAGAAAAAAATTTTGACACAAATGTACCAAACACCAGTCCTTTGAAATGTCAGCTATAACTCAGTATCATTATATTTCACACATCTTTTGCCATTTTTGTGCTCCCATAATTGAGAGTACACTCAACACTAAATGCTAAATTGTGCTATCTTTCCAGTGATTAGGAGGTGTATTGGACCCCATTGCTGTTATTGAACTTTTTCATAAACTGGTTTGATCTACACAATGAATGGACATTCTTATCCTTCTAGGACAAGGAGACAAAAGGTCAAAAAATCTAATGACCTTCCAAAATCTCAGATAAAAACTTTGAATAAAGTTTGGATTTTTGAAAATATTTTATTCTTGTACCATATTTCATCAATAAAAACTGTTTTTTGTATTGTCCATAATTATATTTAAATGAAGGCATTCGTATAGCATTATGTTGACTTAAATTGTTTATTTATAACCCCTCACCTCAAGCACAGGCTGCCATGGTAAAATTGCATTGCCATGTGACAATTCTTCAAAACACTGATAATCTCAGATAAATGCTCTCAATTTTTATGTAATGATTAAATTAATTCTTGTCCTTCCAGAATAAAATAATTCTGGGTAATTTCCAGATTACACAAAACAGTTGATTTACTCTCATACTTGATGGCTTCAAGTAACCAGCAAACAATCTCTGGTCTCCTTTCTGTTCTTTCCATTTTTCTCCCTGCCAAGTAAATCCCATTTTTAAAAAGGCATAGCATTATTCTTTTTTGTTTTGTCGGTTTTGAACACATCAAAACTACAAAGATTCATGAGCGATGTGAATTCTGAACATCTACTTTGTTTTGGGTTTTTTTTAGTAAAGAATTGTATACAGCAGAACAATCCACAATGTGCACTCCTCTGCTCATTACCTTGCTGCGGCATTGCTTTGTCTTTCCCGGTCCCGGGCAGCTCTGGAGAGCCCAGCAGAGGTGCTGCTTCTTGGCGGGACCGGGGCGCCGCTTGTCCCGGGCTCTGCTGCATTCCGCGCACCGGGGTGGGGCTGGCCGCGTTCTGCTGCCGGCACGAGGGACAAGACAAAGAGGGAAGGAATGTCCAATCCATCCGCGTGGTTGGCTGGAAGGCTTTTATTTGTCGTGGGGAGCTGTGACGGAGAACCGCGGCTCGCTCCCTAGCACCGCGTGGATAAAAGGGCAGAAGCCCCCCTTGCCCAATGGGGGCAGGCTATGGGGGAGTGACGTGGACCAGGGTAACCAACGGGGACGCGACAGGGTCGGACACGGGGCTCCAGGATGAACGGGGTTGCGGGGACGGGGTGACAGACACCGAACTCTCCGGAGCGGACAGGGGGGTGGTTACAGGACTGGCGTGGTGATGCTCCAATGGTAAGAGACCCAGAGCAGACCACCGCTGGGGGGGGGAACACGGGGAGTGCACAGGGGTACACAGAACTGGCTAACTAACACATAACAGAACCCCTAATCTGAACCCAAACCTGGGATGCAACACCTTGCCACTCCCTGGCCTGCCTTTTTCCAGTAATTATGTTTCTAGCCACATGACATAGGTAAGCACATAAGGGACCGATCTGCACCCAGTGCTCCCAGCCTCCTCTCTGCACAAAATTCTAATGGTCATTTATCATATATAAGATACATGTGTAGGAAACAGAGAGCATGCTAATATACTATTAAGTGTTTTACACTTTTGATTCTGGTATTTGATCAAACCTACAAGTGGTGACTGTACAAGTTTTAGGTGATTTAGGTGATTTAGGATTTCCAATAAATTCTTTATATTCCATTATGTTTACTATCCAAAAAGAAAAAACAAACAAAAAACAAAACAAAACAAAAGACTAGCCATTTTCAGTGGACAAACTAAGAAAAAACACAAAAAATAGACAAGATATAAAAAAATAGATAAACTATTAAAAAGTTTAAAGGGAAATCATAGAAAATAGTTTAAAACAAATTTAATTTTTACACTTTTTTCAGTTTTACCAATCTAGGTTACTATTGTCTGGAAATATAACTTAAATAATGGTAAAAATAGAACCATTATCTAAGTTGATATATTTTCATATTTGCCAATCTACTCATTGCCCTGAACATCAAGGAAAGTAATCTGTCCTGACACTTTGTCTATATTAACATCTCTGTGAAGGGAGGAGACCAGACACAGATTTTCTTTACATAACCCAGTACTGAACCTGCTTTACAATAAGTTACTTTACAGCCCTGTTGTTAGCAGGATGCAAGTATTCACTCTTCTGAGGCAGATCATTACCTATACTGATCTTTGGGTCAGTAAGATTGTAATTAAAAAGTGTGCTCAAGGAAAGCAAGAAAAACATCTTGTAAAATGAGAGATGTTCTATGCTTGAAGAATATTTTTTATTTTGGTTACTTTTATTATGTGTTTCTAATTGGTGCTGAAAGAAAACATTCAGTCAATTTTATTGTAACAGTTCATTGCAGCTGCTCACAAGTTGGATTATCAGGGGTATACATGGCAGTAAAACTGCAAAGATTATTAAAAAGATCTAATTTGGACAAAATCAATATGTTTTTCCCATTTTTTATGGAGGAAATCACCATAATGTTAGGATGACAAACATGTCAGATTCAAGACATTTAAAATGTTCCAGAAAGTATAAAATTCTTCTTAGGAGTCAATCCTTGCTAAGGATCTGTGATCAGGAAGATTTCTTCCCTTCTCTTTGCTACTCAACCCTTTTAACTGTTTCCCATAGTAGAATTCATTAAGCAAATTCAAAAATGCCAGCAACTACATTTTAAAAAGGCAGTTAACATCTTCATTATCTTTGTTCCCATCACACAGCTTTTCTTTGCTTGGAAAGAGGACTGTGTACCTGTTGGATTCATGCAGAGAAAAATTTCCAATTATACAAGATTTAATCACGCATTGCCTGCAATGGATATATGTGTCTGGGGGATGTCTAGCCACTTTACTTGGACCCTTGGTAGCTGCTAAGCTCAAGAGCTCAGTAAGGTGCTCAAAACAGAAAGTGTTTCAAGTACTGTAAAGACGCTGAACGGAATGAGGATAAATTGCTTTTTCTCTCCCACTTCATATGAACTGTTTTGATCCTGATGTGTTCTGCAATCACTCCGTTAGAGCTGTTTGACTCTTCAGGCTGTTCAGTCCTACTGCTGGAGACCTACAGTATGGCATCAAAGTGCTCACTGGTAAAATGGGCAACAAATTGTAAATATCAACCTTTCATGAAGGTTTTACTCTTTGATAAGAGTGGAGATAGTGCACTGAAATAAAATGTCTCCTTCTATACTTCAGCATTTTCACTTTGGAAAAGACTAATACATTTCAGGTCATATAGCTTGTTCCCTAAAGTGAGATATTTATTAATTTAGAAGGTGCTATCAAAAATAGCAAGGAATAGGAAATGAAAGAGAGCAAAATAGTGATATCTTTCCTGGCACAATAATCTCTGGGGCTTTGACCCAGCAAAAAAATCCTCTTTTCTTAATCTGGAATGTGCTGGCAAAAGTTCCAAATAAGATATCAGGAAAGGCAAATAGATTTCTGTGGTGGAGAGGTTTGTATTAACCTATCACCTTTACTGAAATTATTGCTTTCTTTGGAATGATTCTTCCTCAAAAGCCATAGTGGTTTTGTGTACTAACTACAGAGAGAGACAGAACATCAAACATTAATACCTGGCAACATTTTCATCTGACAGATATGACATGGTTCAGGATTCAACTTTCATTTTCCTTTGGTGTAAGATTCACCTATTAATCATCTTGGATGCAAATAAATGTATTTAATCATATTTGTGAAGGAAAAGAATGTTGTACTATGGAAGCACTCAGTTGTGAAAGCACTCAGCTAGTTTACGTGAGGTATTTTGAGATCCCCAGGAAAAAATCAAACAGTATCACAACAACAACAATAACAACAACAATCACAACAACAACACATTAAAAAATATTTAAATATTAATAATCTCTTGGAGGGAAGACATCTTTCACAGAAATGCAAACTTCTTTGTGTTCCCATTCCCAGTATTCAAATAAAATATGCAGATTTTTTACAACAAAATTTTGCAATTTTTAAACAGTCTTCTTGATTTTCAACATATTGATGATTACAATTGATGTGAGCTTTCTTTTCCTGATTTTCTGATTAGTTATTAACAGATGTTAGAGTGCTGTAATTTATAAAAAAAACAGGTTGCTGTATGGCTAAGTATCATGTTAAATACAGGTGTGTTCCTTATTTGTGGACAGTTATGTTGAATTGAATGTACTAATCCAGAAGGCAAACTTCATGCAGGTTCCAAATGAGGACAAGGACAAATAACTGTCCGTGTTAAAAGAAGTACTGCTGTTAAGAAGTTTGCATGATGAACCAAGTTTGGTTGTAATAATCTTGGATGCAAATATCTCTTGGTCATATAAAAGCAGCATCCTGGCTACACAAAACAGAGGCATCTGAACATGACTAAGACTATTAGATCCAAACCACTCTTTTTTCCTAAAGAATTTTTTTTTTATCTGATATGTGTTAATAGACATAGTAACTCACTATTTTAGCTAATAGAAGATAAAATACTCAGAGCTATATTGAGTTTACCATGGAAGTACTGAGGTACCCCTTCCTTTAAAAATATAATTAACAAGAATTCTACATAATTAGAAATCCTGTCTAAGTTCATGTCATTTCACCCTCCACACTAAAGACTGTTTTGACTTCAGCAATTTTTTTCTCAAATAAATACAATATGCAGAAATTCTTGAAGATTAACACTTGCTTTTTTTCTTAATTTAGAAACTGTAGAATCAGCTGTCTGAAAATGAACCAATTAAGTGGCAATTAAGTCTTTATTTCAAGCGCTTAAGCTCCCATGTGCATACAGGTTCATCAGAGAGTCTACAAAATGTCTTTTGCGACAAAAGCCACTTTCTAAAACAAGAATGGACATCTGAGGCGTCTCTTATGTACATTTAAAAGCATTGTTCACCTTTGTTAGTAACATTTGATTATGCATATATATGCTTATACCTTGACAAATCTTTAGCTCTCCTGTCCTAAAGACAATTGATTGCTGCACTTTCTGCTCATCATTCTCCAAGTCCTGGGGCCACATTTTGTCTTGATGTGGTCCACAGATCACTGAAGGACTTGGCTTCACTGACTTCTAGAGGTCAGCTGGTCTCTGCAGCTACCTGACCTATTGTTCATTATCTCCTTTCCCAACACTTTGAGCTTGTGATAGAGGATCAAAGGGCTCTTGCTACATAGATGGTGCTTGCTTTGACATTTTTCTCTATTAAAAATGAAAAAATTCTAATCAGACTATGGAAAACACCCATTCCTAAGAGTGAGACACGACACCAGAAACAAAGAAAATCTCAAGGAACCAGTGAAGCTCAGGGTCCTACCTTGGGTCATTTGGCCATTGTCAAGTTACAGGAGATGTTTCTGGCCTTCAGCCCTGGCCCTGTAGATTAGATACCAAACATCCTCTGCCACTTCTATTTGCCATTTTCTTAAAAAATGGGCAACTGCTCACAGGTTGTCTTCCATCAGCAATGTTTGGGTAATGCATCTCTATTTTACATAAAGTATACCTAGAGAGAATATATAATAAACTATTGTGCTGAGGCATTTATCTTTGCAGCACCGAGAGGGATAACTTGGGAGCAATGTATAGTAGCCATGAAGATAAATAACACTGCAGGGCATAGTATCATTTATAAAATATTCCTGGCACTCTAGGTTCCATTTCATTATTAGATTTTTTAAAAGAACCATTTTCTTGGTTGGTTTCCAGAGCTAGCAGTCACAGAGGTTAATTTCAAATTGCTTGAGGCCCTGGAAACAAAGATGTATTTGTGCAAACACTGCCTTAAATGCCAATAAAAAACATGTGAGCAGGACCCACTCAGCCTTGTAAGTGAATTATACACAAGACAGTTTTTCTCATCACAAAATCCCATTTCCCCCAAAATTTTCTGTCATGCACTAGCATTTACAGGACAGCTTTCAAAGTGACAAAACTATTGGACAGGGAAAAGGATCGCTAACTTGGATGGCTAACTCATATAGCTATTCGGAACAGAGATAGCTTCCTATGCTGAACACTTAATTTTGGTCAGTGAGTGAAGTCCTCCCTCTTTACCTATTTCCACTGAGATGTCTCCTGGGCTATACTTAAGAAGGATGTGGGACAAAAGCAGGAAGTCCAAGGCAGATCAACAGGAATGGTTCGGTGTCAAGGACTGAAAGACTTTGGGTTATTCAGCCTAAAGAAAAGGAATCTGGAAGGAGAGCATGGCAGTTACTGGTATACAAATCACTTAAAATATTTGAAGTAAGAGACAGAATTAAATATTTTTTATGCCTTCAGTAAACAGAAGAATCTTAAAAGATAGTGAGGGAAGATGAGGTTAGATACTACAAAAACTTTTGCAACATTAAAGTAGAAAAGCAACAGGATAGGTTACTGGAAATGTGGAATTTTCACCACTGCAAGTCTGATGTGAGTGTTTATCTAGAGATAAAACAAGTACAATTAACGCTGCTTTGGATCTGGAGATACACTGTGTAACCTTCTAAAATCTATTCAGACCAAAGATTCCGTGATGTGTTAAAAAATACTACATAATAAATATACACCTAAATGCTAGTGATAAAGCAATACAAATGTAAAATTAATCATAATTATTTATCTTATGCCAGAACTACTAGTTTTTTTTTTAATGTAATGGCATCATTTAGCAAGAGAATGATAAATTATTCATCCCAACAAATGAATTTTGTTTGTTTAAATAAATGAGTTATTTTATGGTTAATTCAGTATGTAGACTTTAGACCTGGTGAAGAAGAGTTTAAGACCATTTTGAAACAGACTGTGTTACTTGAGATGATCAGTTATTTTCCCTGCACCCTAATTTTTCACCTGTAAAAAGGAGGATAACATCTTTTCCTGACTTTAATTAGTTACAATAGGAATATGTAGAATAAAAATGGAAAACAACTATTTCCAAGGATGACCATACACTTCCTTTATATAAAAAAATTCCCTGGGAAAATGTAGGAAAAAAACAATAAATGTTTTAAGACTAAAGTCCTCATTGAATACCAAATTATGGGATTTTTATTCTTTTTATTAGGGTGGAATTGGTGTCAGTGGTTGTTCCTTTCAAATGCATCTTTTCTATTTCTAACATCATGTAATTATGACATTGTAGCAATGAAACCAGGGCTTATTCCAGATAACAAATTTTTAATATCTTGTATCTTCCAACAGGTGAAATAAATTATGTCCATTAGTGTAGCAGTAGACCACTTCTTTTAATCAAGGAGCATAAGATAAAGTTGAAATTATCTGTACACAGCATCAAGCATCATGAATAAAAGGCCAGCATTAGCATAGGTATAATTTTATCACTTTTTAATAATTTCCCTAAACAACCCAAAAGTTAAGGTTACATTTTATGGGTAGCATTTTAATGAAGATTAGTTCTTTCATATTTCAGGACAGTAAGCATGGCAGATATAAAGTTATTGAACCCTAAAAGTGTTTCTTGGACCAAATTACTCTAATTGCCATCCATTTGTTGTGAATTATTGCTTTCAGTCCGATATATTTCAGTTTATGCAACATAGTTTATATGTACTTTTCCAGAGAGGTGGATGGGAATTTAAGACCAGCATGGAATGAAAACAAAACTTTCATGCCTCTAAGGAAAACTCCTCCTGAAATGGTCAGAACCACATCCTAAAAGTTCCAAACTGGCTCTTCACTCATGATCACTCAGTACACAAGCTTGACAAACTAAGTACAAGCATTCCACTAGTACTAGACTCCCACTGCCTAAAGACTGTAACAACTTATTCTTTCCTCCAGTTCATTCACCTGAAAGTGCAGATGTAAGAACTGGATCTCTCATCCTGGGGGAGGAGGCTGTACCAGGGACTCATACTGAATTTGATCTTACCTGAAAGGTGACTGAAGTGCAGCACTCTGCAAAGGTGAGTGTTGCCTTTGTACCTCCTCCCCTCGGCTCTCCTGTGCACAGCAGGCTCTGACAGAATTTCCCAATTTAGTCTGTGGTCCTCTGAGCTGAAATTGGCCCTCCTTATTCTTTTGGTAGTGTTAAATGTCAGTTATTTGAAGATTTGTAGTCATAATGCACTTTTTAGATTGGTTCTTTGTCTCATGGTTAGAGGGAGTGGCATATGTATTTTAACTAGGAGCTATAAAACATAAAAAGACACAAATCTTAATGTCTTAGCTGAAATGCAGTGAAAAAAAAATGTCTTAAGACCCTAATTAAGGGTCTATTTTTCTAATACAAGATTACTAATAAAGTACACCTGTTTGTGAAGCATTATTCAAAAGAAAAGCATACAATTTTTAATAACTACATTCGTCTTATTGAATTCCTCCCTCAAACAAACAGACTCTTTTCCCAGATTTCACAAGAAATAAAAAATGAAACACTTTTATTTGACTGAAAGATTTATAACTCATTTTGGTTTTGATGGACTTGCCATTTATGGCTTTAACATTAAGTTTAACACATTTCAGCATGTCACTATGAGCCTGACATACAGAACAGATATAATAACATTTCTTCCCTGATGTTCAGTCTTGGAGCGTATTCAGTGACTGCTGTCATAGCTGGACCCGTGGTGTGAGGTAGATCATTTTGCATGTGTCACAAACACACACTCATGCCTACATATGTGCAGAATCCAAGATTGTAGAGAAGCCTGGATGACTCATCTCCAGCTTCTCTTTTTTTTTTTTTGTCAGCTAGGTTGGATGCAGGGCCTCTTTTTGTGCAAAGAATTCCAGGATCTTACTCCACCTCCTCTCTTTCTCACAATCTCTTTACTTTTTTTCATTTTTTTCATTTTATGTAGTTCATAAGTCCTGGTTTTGTTTCAGTCATGTTGTTTTTCATGCCATCCTCAAAATATATGAAAAAAATGTTCGTACATAAATTGATTAAAATGTCTTTTGGTAAAGTGAGACAAAAAAATTTGGTTCACTGACTCTCTGCATATGACAATACCAGAAGATCTGGATCTTCTTTAGAGACAGGATAATCTGTCAAGGGAGAAATAAAAACAAGCAAACAACAAACAAATAAAAAAATATAACAGCCAAAACTGCACTTAAAAGTCATATCTTAAACTTTACATAATGCAGTCTATTCCCAATATATCTGCAAGAATTTATCACTGGAAAAAAATTGTATTCTATCTTGACAAAAACAAGGAAGAAAATTGTTCCTACTTTACAGGTTGAGGCTAAGAGAAACTCCAACCCAAAATCTGATGTGATGGATACTCTTTTTTTCTGCAAGTCATTGCACTGAAAACCATTCAATGGGAAAACAAATGGCAGCATAACATGCATACGTGTTCCAGAACAAAACATATGCACATAATCTTCACTTTCAAGCCATGATTTTGTTCAAACAGATCACATGTATCCATATAGCTTTTGTGTTTCTCTAAACTAATTTCATATTCTTAGAGAGAAGTAGGTAATAAAATATATTTTCACAGTTGAACACCCAGAAGACCTAATTTTATAACATTTTGAATGAGCATGAAAGTTTAATTGTCTTTATTTTGTTTATTCATTAGCAAGAAATCCTTTGGTAGGTGTCCCATGACATATTTCAAACACTTTGCTACAACATTAAATAACTTCTGTGTTACTTGAATATTAGTGGTGAATTTTTTTTCAGAGTGTGTGTACTCTCTTCTGTTTCTCACAGTGCTACAATATAACTTTATTGGCTCAGCTTTTTCTGCAGGATGTCACCAACATGTGCATTTAAGGAATCTTTTGACAAGTAAGATTAAAAGGGTACTGGTTTTTGTATTTTGATTTGCCCTGTGGATGGTACTATTACCAAAGAAAATCATGAAACAAATAAAAATGGTCATCTGATGGCCTAGAAGAAAATCAGCTGAAAGATGTATGAAGACAAGGTAAACTGTGCATCACAATTTAGAGAGTGATACAAGTTTCACCAAGTCACTGGCAGTAGAACTATGTTCTTTTCCAGGTGGAAAATATGTGGATTCATCAAAAAATTCAGGGAATTCAACGATAAAAAGAATATTTAGAATTCAGCACAGCTGCTAGTGGAAAGTCAGAAAAAAAGGAGATTGTGTCTTTCTAGAAGATAATCTTTGGAAAAGATTAAATCAACCTACAACGTGACTTCAAAAACTGTAAGATTCCTGAAATGAGGAATTTGAAAAGCAAAATTACTGAAGGGTTGCCCTAAAACAAGCAAAGGTGTGGTCCAAGACTTCCTTCTACTGAGCTTGGAAATGGAAAAATTTTTTACAGAAACACCTGCAACTGTATATCTCAGTGGTGGATCATTCAGGCTGCCTCACCACAAACTTCAGGGGAATGTCTGCTCCAGCACTTGGAGCACCTTCTCCCCCTCCTTCTTCAGTGGTCTTCGTGTCTCCAGAGTTGTTGCTGTCACATATTCTCACTGCTTCCTTTTGGCTGCAGTTGTGCAGGTCATTTTCACCTTCTTACATTCATTATCCCAGGGGCGCTGCCATCGCCACTGATGGGCTCAGCTTTGATCAGCAGCAGGTCCGTCTTAGAGCTGTCTGACATTGACTCTGTCGAAAGCGGGGGAAGCTTCTGGTTACAGCTGAAGGCCTCTACTTCTAAAATGGCCATTAAAACCCAACTCAGAACTACTAATCACAAGTTCAATTAGCTCTTCTTTGAAGGCTATGGAGCAAAGTTAAGAATCTAAGCACTTCAATTCAAATTTCTAGCACAGAGCCTTGCCAAAGATGAAGTTTTGATGTTCCTCCAAGCATTTTTCTTCTACTAAGCTTGATGTCTCAGGTGAAAAATGACATTAAGCCAGATGGCATAGCTGTAAAAATATGTGAGTAAAAACAGAGTCCTAGAAAAAAAAGTAGATTTAAATTCTAAAGAATAAAAATGGGAAAAAATACAAAATATCCCTTAAGCTACACTTTAGAAAGGCTTGAGTGGTACTTGTAAGTAACAAGTAAAAGTCAAGCTAGTGGTGGAGGGGAATTAAGACTAAGCAGGAATGTGTATGGGTGGGCAGAAGTGGGTAAAGGATGCCACCATACTGTGGCTGGGGTAGAATGTAGAACACTGAACACCCACCACTGAATATATTCCCACACTCTGGGAATCCAGCTACAGACGGTAATTTAGGAGAGAAACTTTAACTATACAGGGTATTATACTCTGGCAGGTGTATCACTTGATTGAAGCACTGCCTGTCTCTACAGTGACAGCAAATCATGAAAGCGAGGTAAGTATGTGAGTTAGTTGTACTTTGGGAAGGTACTTCTAATTCCTCTCCTTGAAACACAGCTATAGGTGTTTGATTTTTTAACACAAAAGTCAATCACATCCCAAAACGAAGATGAATGTGTCTCCATATTTCTAATATGCAGGTGTTGAAATATTTTTCTTTCTCAGTGTAAACACACGTAGTGCCTGAAGTACAGCTAGTTGCAGCAAGTTGATGGGCATCAAGCAACACAAAGCAGTAATCCGTCAGCGTGGCAGAGCTGCAGACTCGAGGCAGAGCAGCAGCTGCTAACAGGTGCCTTATTTTATACACCACTATTTGTGTTCAACCCCTTCCCATTCATTGCCGAGGAATGGAAAATCTGACATTACTACTCCCTAAAAACTTTTCACACTTTAAATTTCTATAACGGTTCCATTACACTCAGTGTATGTTGGACTAGAAAGTACAACACAGAAGCACAGGTGTGGTATGTGCTGAAGTAAGGCAAAAAAGAACAGAAAGTTCTACCTCAAGCTATGAGGTAGGTGTGGTTCATCTGTCACAATGTGAACAGGTCAGTGCTTAACAAAAAGAAAGAAAGTTGTGTTTTCACATGGCCATGGATGACTCACTGTCTGAAAACAGAGACTCTAATGGGGTTTTCTGTGAAAAGGAGCAGACACAAACCTCCCTTTGCCACTGGCTCTGCACTAAAAGCACAAGATGAAATGTAGACATTACCATACACTGCTGCAGGTTTCAGCAAGCCCATTCCTCTACAAATGAAATAGCAGCAACACTTTTTAATCAACTTAACTGTATTTTTACAAATATTTGTGTCTGCAATGGTCTTGACTTTCAAATAAAAACAATACAAGAGAGTAAACATATCAAAGAACCAAGGAGGACTATAACACAAAGAACATTTTATTGTGGGTTTGTTTGTTCTTTGGTGTGGGGTTTTCTTTTTGTGGTTTCAGATATGTTATTAAGACTTCATTGTTTTTCAAAGTGAAATACATTTTGTGAAAGCAAAAAAAGCAGCCACTAAGAAGCACTAGACTCTACTATACAAGCAAGCAAATCCCATGGCAAGCATAAAATCCTGTCAATTCATAGCTAAAGAGCAATATCAGCTATAAATTTGATCTAGCTTATTCCAACCAAGCCCCCTTTTATCTAAAAATCTTTAAGCCCTGTGCTGGGCACCAAGAGGATTGTCATGGTTCATCCTCAGCCAGTAACTAGGCACTGCACAGCCACTGGCTCACTCCCTCTGCAGTGGCATGGGGGAGTGAATTGGAGCAGCAAAAGTGAGAAAGTTTGTGGATTGCAATAAAGACAGTTTAATAGGTAAAGCAAAGCAAAACAAGGAATTCATTTGCCACTTCCAATGGGCAGGCAAATATTCAGCCATCTCTAGGAAAGCAGGGTTCCATTATGCCAAATGGTTACTTGGGAAGACAAAAGTCATAATTTCAAATGTTCCCTCCTTCTTTTCCTAAGCTTTATAGACTGGGCATGACACCTTTCATCAGCGAGGGTCAGCTATGTCCCCAACCAAATCCTTGTGCACACCCAGCCTCCTGACTGGTGGGGTGCTGTGAAAGGCAGAAAAGGCTTGGTGCTGCATACGCCATGCACACCTTCCAAAAGTCATGAGTGAAAAAAAGAAAGAGATCTTTAAGGTATGCAGGAGCAAGCTGCATGAATAAGCAGTATAAAGTGACCTCATAAATACAAGAAATATTAAGTGTAAGGTTTCTAGAACTATTTGGTTCTAGAAAAAAATTATAAATTAATTTGTATGCCACTGGAAGAAAATGTATCTTCAGAAGCACAGACATAAGGCAAATCAAATAAATATATGTCTCACTGTCTTAAATCAACAAGTTTTTCATTCAAGTCAACAACAGCTATTTTTCCAAACAAAACTATTCATAGCTGTAAGGAATATTAGAACACAGGACAAAAGCCCTACACCACAATGGCCATCACAGAACAATCATAATTTTACTGAAGCTTTTGATTTTGTCTTTATTGTCAGAAACTCTGAAGAATCACAGCACCAAAGTGTCTGACCACAAAATAAAACACGCTAAAAAATTCACAATAACATAAACTGCCTTATGTCCTCCAAAAGGACATATTTGGAATGAACTTGCTTTCTATGCTTTCTTGCTGTCCTGTTTAGGACATCATTGTCCCTTAGGACCCAACATTTTATGTATAATGCAATTAAGATGTAAAATCTGCATAGATAATTTAATTAATTAATGTTAGCTGTGCAAGCTTTACTGTGAACACCTAGCTAGACATCTTATCATATAAGTCCTGTCCTGTCCAAGAATAGAATTTTCCATTCATGGAAAGAAATAGACATTTCCTGTGCACGAAATATTTCATTTAAGTCTTTGAATATCTGAGTCTAATTCTTAGGTTCTCAGGTGCATAGATCTTTACTTAAGATTTATCAGTTATTCAGTTTACCAGTTTCATTATGGACTTCCTCATATGACAGCTACCTTTGCACAATATTAAGCTGAAGTATTCTAGGAATTGTTTTCCAAAAGATTACTAGTCTTTCTTTGTGCTTCCTAAAATCCCCTGTTGGAACTATTGGATTCTTATGGAAGCCTACTGGCATTAAAGAGGTATTTCAGTGCTTGTGTTAGTGCTTCATTTGTGATTAGCCTATATTACTAAAGAGTCAACTATTTTGAATTAAAAACACCACGTTACTTGAGTGAATAGATGTGCTTGTGCACATAGAATCCTGGATTGGATATGAACTCATCTCAATGGAAGAAACTTAAGAGTGTAGCTTCAGGCAATTACTTAACTTCTTAAACTCCATTAACTCCATCTGAGGACTAGAAATTGAAAGTTCTCTCCTCCACACTTTATAGGCCTGACCTGTTCAAAATTCTTGTAAGACCAAAAAATCAGTTTGTGTAAATGGAAGAAATTTTCTAATTCACTTCAGCATGTTTTAGACCAGGTTTTGAGACACAGACTCTTGTGTGAGAGACATTCAGATCTGAATATTGATTCACTGTGTAGGAGCTTTGCACTGAGAACAGTAAATCCTCTTCATGGAGAGATAAAAAAACATTTTCTAAATATTCTTTATCTTTCTTCCCTATACCAATATGGTTATTTCCCTATGTCCAGGTAACAGGAACCACCATGTCAGTTATATCAATGCTCTATTCAAACAATGAAAATGAAAGGGACTTGATTCAGCATGGAAATCTGCTGCTATACAAGGTGCGCTACAAGAAGGCAAATTTGGTTGTTTCAGTTCAGTATTTATGCAACTGAGAAACTGCAGGTGGGAATTAGCAAGCACTCGAGCCTAAATGAGACAGATATAAGTATTTTAGTCCTATTTGACTCTGGATATTGGAAAAGTCAATGCTCTCACCCTCTGAAAATTTTGTAAACCCGGTAAGCAAGAACACTTTTTCTAGCCTTGCATCTCTATCTGCCATACAACAAAAACATTGTCAGATAAGAGCAATCATGTTGCCATGCAACAAAAACATTGTCAGATAAGAGAAATAAGAGAGATCCAAATTCAGATAGTACATATTTTGTACATTGTTGTTGTTATTTATTCATTTATTTCTAAAATAGCTGAAGTTTGCAGGATTTTGTCAAAGTTACAATACACAAGTAGTCAATAGCCCTCAATCCTACTGTTTCTCTTCTTTCCACAAAATCACATTTGAGCCATTTATATGTAAAGCTGATGATGGTTTTCATGTGGATATTACTCAGCTCTTCACCTGTACTGATAACACGTGCTGATAATTAGAGTTACTAATGATTGATAAACATCTCATTGGAGTCCATGCAAGATTTGGTGCTGACAAAAACATCAGATTTTTGATTCTTCCACCAATGACAGCTAATGAACACCAGCCTACAGAAGAAATTGCTCTTATTAGACTCCAAGGGCTTTGTGTTCAATTGTCCCACATTTATTTTTGAGGACATAGCAAGATTAAACTCAGTTCTGCCATTATTGTGTAGTGGACTCATGCCTTCCTGTGTTCTTTTTATTTATATAACTGAACAACCTTTTGCTATTTGTTTTATTTCCTTCACAAAGTCTGGCCCAGGAAGGCTTTTGGCATGTCTCACATTATCCCCATACTACTTGATCTTCTAAAGATAATTGCATTGCTAAGTATAACTTTTTCCTGTTCCTAGTAGGGTATCTGCTTACTCCTGCAATTTTCTTTGTGGTTTTTATTCATCCAGTGAGATCCAGAGTCCTACCATAAAATTTCCCCTGAAGTTCACAACACAAATTGTCCTTTTCATTCAGTAAGATTGCACACCTCTGCGGCTTTTGTTCTCGCCCCGGCCTCGGGCAGCTGGGGCGCCCGGCTAGGTGCTGCCTTTTGGTGAGACCGGGGCTGCCGCGTGCACGGAGGCTCTAGCGCTGAGCCTCCGGCGTGGGTTTACTGCTTCCATAGCCATACGCTGAGCCTAAGCAAAGGGACGAGAGAAGGCACACCTTGTCCTGCGTAGCTGGAGAACGTTTATTCCCCACGTGGCCGCTGCGGTGGCTGGAGTGGCTGTCCCCAGACGCATGTGTGGACAAAATGGCGATTGAACAAAGGAGGCATGGGGTTATATAGGGGGCAGGCAGTCAGGGGTGGAAGCCCCCCTCGGCCAATGGGGACAGACGACAGGGGGGTGACGTGGACCACAGCAACCTACAGGAACATAACAGAGGTGGGTACAGGGTTCTGGGACAAATGGGATTGCAAGGATGGGGTGACTGACACAGAACTTTCAGGAATTAACAGGGGGTGGCTATAAGATGGACATGTAAAAGCTCCTATGGCAGACAACCTGGAGCGAACCATTGTGAGTGGAAAATGAGGGTACATAGAACCGACTAACTAATATTTATTAAAATCCCTAACTGAACCAACCCAGGATGCAACACACCTCCAGTTGCTAGTCCTCGATCTTTTCAGTGCAACTGGCTTCACAAATCTTAACATGCTCATTCACATCCCAGATGCCAGCCACCAAAATTCTTACTATCTGGAAAACTTCTGGCCACACAAGCAATCAAGAAACACAGCAATCTCTAAAAAAAAATCCATTCATCAGACCATCACCCAGATAGCTCATCTTCCTCAGCTTCTTTGCATTGCCCACTTGCCCTAGCCTGAGGAGACTTGCCTCTGGACATATCTCATGAGGTCACTCTTCAAAGAAGGATCCACAGACCCATAAGTGAGGTCTGTTGTATACTCATTTTTTAATCTTATCTAAGAAATTCACAAATAATGTCTCTCCTTGTGTTAACAAAGCTAGGAATACTCCTTTTCTATATACTTGATCTTTCAAGTACCAAACTAGTGTAATTTAGGGTTTCAACATCTTGTCAAAAATTCATCAATTTTAATGATTAATTCGTGTCATCAATTAAAGCTTTTTTTATCATATATATCCTATCTATGCCCAAAGGGGACAAGTCATCATGGCCACAAACAGCTGATCCATTTTCCTGACAATCTCTAAGAAATCAGCTATTGCTACCGTTTTAACAGGTCATGTCAGTGAAAGAGGTCATAGTAACCACCCTTGGATACCCATAGTACTATGCCTACTTTGCATGCACAGCCTGCCATGCATCAGAATTATGATGGAGGTGACTGGCTCCCTTTTGTTGATGTCATCTTTCCTGAGCACTCTCACCTGTTCTTGGTTTGATAAAGATCTCCCTCACCTCTTTGCATTCCCCTTTCAGGCTTGCACACACAGAAGTCTTTATTTTTTGTAGGTGGAGGGTCCAGTACTTGCCAGTTTGCTCCCCTGGCTCATTTCCATGCTCCCTGACATAACTTTAACACCAGTTAACATTCTTTTGGCAGCTCCAACTGACATCCATATTGGTGAATCCTTCTCACTCCAAGGAAACAGTGAGGCCAGAAATTATCTCAGCCACAGCCAAAACAACATATAGAGCAGCCAGGAGTGAATTGACCCTTGATTGTTTTAGACCCCATGCAGCATGCATGAGTTGATGCCTAGAAAATGGATTGCACATTGAGCCATATGGTGAGGGGCGCTGAAGTGACAGGAGCTGCTCATTTAGGGAGGATAAGCACCAGAGGCTCCACAGTATGAGGGGGCACAGTGAAGGTCAGTGTTTAGATGGACTGAGGGAGTTCACATGCTCTATAATTGATGTGGAGGGATATAACTGCTATGATGAAGAACTAGGCTGGTACGAGGAGTAGCAGTGGTCAGGCATGCAAACCTCATTTCTGCAATCATTCTATACCTGCAAGGGTGTCTTGATTTCTCTAAATAAATGAGTCAAGTCTGCAAATATATGTCAAGGCTTCACTCTGCAAGAGAACAGTGGAAATAACAGCTGGAAAGATGCCCATGGCACCAAAAGTAAAATTTTGCAAAGTATTTTTAAGAACCTTTCTAGCAATGTATGCTGCTGCTTGGCAAAAGTACTGAACAAATCTTACAGCCAAACTTTGTTAAAATGTCATCATCTTTAATGCAAATAGGTTTGCTTAGTACACAACCTCACAGGAAGTGCAAAGGTGGGTTATTGGCTCAGAAAATAAAACCATTAAGCTTTGAAATGCAGAAAAAAAAACATTAAAAAGGAAAAAGTCTGTGAAAATTTCACTAGAAGGACTTTCTCAAAATGTAAATATTTTTGAACAGTAAGTACTGCAAAGCTTTCATTATCAATGCTATTCTTATTGCTTCTGCTGTATAAAGACATCTGAGAAAGTATATTAAAACTATTCAGTGAACCCATTAAAAACAGAGGCATTATCTGAAAAGCAAATTCTAATAACATATAAGTTTAAATCTCATAACAACCCCATAATAGGAGAAAAAGAACTATTATTTCAGCATAGACAGTGCTGGCATGGGGTGTAATTTAACTTGAATCTCACAGCTCTGTCAGACTAACCAATGCCCTGGGTGCCTTGATAAACTACAAGGAGCAGATGCATAATAAGATGACTCAGACAGCTTGCTGAAGTTTCATCTGCCAGTGGGACCCACTTGGTACAGCCAGAGCCCTTTGCCAAGTCTACTTTCTCACTCTGTATAGATAGCACTACTCCAGTAGCAGCTCTGATTTATCCAGCTGCTCCACACACAATCTCAGAAAGAGATCTTTCACTATGCTTAGTTACAAAGACCTACAAAAACAGTAAGACCTACCCACTACTCCTTAGCAGGTGGTTCAGCATTTTTGAAAGCCC
This sequence comes from Vidua macroura, assembly GCF_024509145.1. Lineage (NCBI taxonomy): Eukaryota > Metazoa > Chordata > Aves > Passeriformes > Viduidae > Vidua > Vidua macroura. The sequence goes on from NC_071571.1 coordinate 128,714,854, forward strand.
TAGAGGTGACAAAACTCAGCTTCCAGAAATGGTTCAGGGCAAAGTGGACCTTGAGCCCAAAAGAATGTGAGTGCTCAACATGAGAAACCAGGCTTGGGATTTAAGTTCTAAATTTTTAATAGAAAACTCTAACACTGTAGAAGTACTGAATTTCTTATGTTTAGTTCCTGAAAACGTTTGGCTTCCCAACTATGATATTGCAGTTCTCTTTAGAAGGTTTCTTTCTACATGTACATTTCCATGGCAGAGGTTTAACTCCTCACTTGAATTGCTCCACTAAAGCTTGCCTAACCTTGAGGGAGTCATGCTCTGAGGGCTCATCTGAGCTTCAAGTCAGAACTGCTGTTCCTGTGCAATTCCGACAAAGTTCATCCCATGATTCTGTGATTGCAGCAAACCATGTTATTCTATCATGCCTTTGCTGAAATATAGTAGCAGAACTTTTTTGACATTTCTAGAGCGTATTCTAGCTTCCAGGTTTAGCCTGGAAGAAAAAAGTCTCTGGGGAGACCTCAATACAGCCTTTCAATATTTAAAGGAGTCTTATAAAAAAGATGAAGAAAGACTTTTTATCAGGTCCTGAAGTGGAAGTACAAAAGGTAACAATATTAAAGTAAAAGAGGGTGTATATAAAGAGATAAGAGGAATAAATTCTTTCCAGTGAGTGTGGTGAGACACTGGAACAAGTTGCTCAGAAAAGCTTTGAATCTCCAGTGCGTGGAAGTGTTCAAGGACAGATTGGATGAGGCTTTGAGCAACCTGATCTAGTGGAAGGTGTTCCTGCCTGTATCAGGTCCCTTCCAACCCAATCCATTCTATGATTCTGTGTTTCTATGACTCTATTTCTTTGTGAAGAGGCACAAAAATATCAGCTTCACCTAAAGAGGTGAATAACTATGCTAGGAGTATTTACATGGAGATTTAAATCCTCTTTTCCTTCATGTAAGCTGTTGCACAAACACTTAGTGTTGCTTAGAAAACAAATAGGGTCTTCCTATATTGTAGCACTCAAACATGGAATCAAATCTCTCAAAAAGGACAGGACAGTCAGTCAACTAAATGGTGTCACAAATCTTTCTTGCAAGGGTCCTTACAATGGCCCATTCACCAAACTATATGTGCTGATGAATTCTTATGATCCTGTGTCTTTTTCTGTGTGGTACAGTAAACAGTCTCTTGGGGTTTGTGCTGTGATGATATCATTCTGCACATTTCCTACCAGATCCCATACCTATTTATCAAGATTCTTCCATTTTGATGTATTCCAATATTTTCCTTCACACTTGGCAGTCCCATGTCTCAAAAATTTGCAGATTCTTTTGGTATATTTTACATAAAGGGTGCATGTCTTGCATGTTCTCATATTTCCTCATTAATCTTCAGATTATTTATGGAGAAAACATCAGCATTCCATTGGTTTGGAAGTTTCTTTTTATTGAAAATAAAAGCAATAATGGAATATTTATAGGTTCTGATTATTCAGAGACATTCTTAATTCCTAGGAAGTAACAGAAATTCTTTTGATATTTTATATTAGTTAACAATCTTCTCTCTCACTTTGGCTACCAACCACTTTTAAGTAGTGTAATTGTGAAATGGACTCTTTAGATGCAAAACATTAACTTCCACTAACAGACTTTTGCTTAAGTAATGAAACTGTATCCAAATACTCCACATTTCTTACTACAGCAAATCAGCAGTGCCCACACACTCAAACTGAAGATAGTACAAGTACATGTACTTCTGGTTAGCCATGCTAAAAAAAATACTTGAGTTTCAGTTTAGGGATACTCTACTGCCTTAGCTGCCTGCTCCCATATTTTGGGGGTTCGGTTTTGTGAAGCTGAAATGTGATAAACTGAATATAAACTGGCTCCCTCTTATAAATCATTAATAGGGCAGGGATTTTTTTGTTTGCTTTTGGGTATTTTTGGGGTTTGGGGGATTTTTTGTTTGTTTTTTTGTTTTGTTTTGGTTTTGGTTTGTAATGTGATTTCTACCCTAAGGTGAAAGAGAATGCTCTGATGAATTTAGTGAAAATTATGGTTCTGTAGTGAGCACAGAGTCAAGATTTCTGGATTATGGTCTTGGACATTATGAAATTATGCATAACATTTTATGGCTTCTTTTTGCCATTAATAGATTGGGTTATCATAAAAATTAATGATTTTCCTACCAGATCCTTCAAATCAAATGGCGTTCAGCCAGTCAAAGCTGAGATAATTTTCAAACCATATAGTCTCTTTAAAAACCTATCAACAGGCTCCAGAAAAACAAGTTCTAGAACTTGAATATCCATGAAGAAAAAGTTCAGAAGCAGATTAGGAAAAATGTTTTAGCATAGAATTTTTTCAACACAAAACCAGACATGTCAATGACATTTTTACGTCCTTTCCATAGTAAGTTGCAGAATGAAGCCAACCAATCTGCAAAAATTGTACATGTACTGTAAGTCAGCAAATATTCCTCCTGTTGCCTGAGCTGTTTGATCTCACAGTCTAGAAGAGAAGCAGAACTATATTTAATGACTCTTGCAGCCAGAATTTCAATTTAAAAACCATCCCTGAGCTCTATAGTCCTTTGAAATACAAAACCCTCCTCTCATTTTCCTGTTCAGAGAGCTTGAAACAGATGAGGGCAGGATCCTTCCAGTAAATTGCTGACAGGGATCTGTCTGCCAGGATTCCATCCGGAAGCCAAATTCACAGGGGTCAAGGGTTGAGGTGAACATTATGCATCCACAGACAAGCCTTAAAACAGCCAAGTACAGAAGAGAAGGTTTTTGAGAACCTCCACAAGGATGTCAGAAGCAGTGTTTAAGGGCTTGTTTAAGCAGTGTTTAAGTGTTAAGGGAATGGGTAAGATATGCTGCAGTGTCTTGCACTTGTGTGGTAGGTGATGAAGTCTATAACTGAATGAGGTCTAAGGACATTGTTAAGTGACAGAAATACTGGAGATATTTTGTCCGTATCTGAATTACCAGGTCCTCAAAAATATATTATTGGTAGGTTGCTCATGTGCTATGTCACCACCCCAAAACAGTTTGTTAGTACTGGCTTTAATCATTTCTAGGGCTCAATAGCAGATTCTTCTCTGCCACAGGAGTGTTTGCACTTTCTGTTTAAAAGAGAAGCTGGGGTTCATTACTGTAATGCAAGCAACACAAATATTACTTCTTCTGGAGTTTTGTCTTTACCTTTGGAGAAAAAAGGAGTCTTCATGTAATTCCTATATTATGTTAGTGAGGGGTAAGATAACACAGAAGACAAAGCCTCTTCAGTTGTTCTTACCAAAGGAAAGTTTTATACAGGTTAATGAGTGACAAATGGTAATGACAGACTCTGCAGAGTCGTTCAAGAAAATAAGACAATTGAGGCTAGAACAAGAGTATTGCCAACAAAGAAAAGGTTAAAATTAATAGAGTTTGTAGGCACTAAATGGAGCATTAGGAATGTGGATATTTCTAGAACGAAGCAGGAGAAAAGAGTAAAAACTTCCACCAATATTCTCTGCACAACAGTGATATTCATGTTGGGGTGGAGCATCGAAACACTGATAATAAGGATTTTACCTACATTTCCTATTTAGCATTCCTCTCTATTTTCCTCTGCTTCATGTTTGTGTGCTTAGAAAGATAGGTGACACCAATTTATATTAGCTTGAACTTATTCCTGCTTTATCCACTCTATAAGTAGCTTACTTAACTTGAAATGCAAAACCATTTAACATTCCAGGACCTAAATGCCAACACTGAGGAGCAAGTCCTTTGCAGTTCGGATGGTGGGTTGTGATTCTATAAGCATTTAGTGACAGGAAAGAGTTTGTATATATTCCTCTCCTAGGCATCTTAACCAAGGTTAAAATTTCTCTTAGAATATCCTTTAAGCATGACCATCTCTGTTTTATAAAGATAAACTTTATTTCCTGACAGTCTGAGATGAAACATTGTGGTTTTGTGAGTAAGGTGAGTATCTTGATTACATTTTACAAACTGGGATTTCTGTCTCTCACACTGCAACATAAATCACATACCATGTGATTTATCATCATTCAAATTCACATAGGTTTATGGCATACTGTGACAGCTCTTTCTCTCAAGAGTCTGCTGGTAATGGTCTCAGACCTTGACATCTGTGCCTTTTGGCAATTGAATTGCATAGACGTACCAGCAAATGATGCTGATTGTAGATAAGGGATAAAAAATACATGATGAAGATAAATCTTCCTTACTAACAAAAAAAAAGTGGTAAAAGTGTGTCCTCGATTACAGATATACAGAGAACATGAAGAACCAATGGCTGTTTACAGTGAAATGACAAAGTGCTGGTGGAAAATCTCTTTGGCAGCATGTGAGGAAATGGGGAAGTGAGCAAAAGACAAAAGAAACAGACTACGTAAAATTTCCTGCCTGCACAAAAATCCTATATCAACCTTCCTAGCTCTACAGAAATTGCAAGTTAAACATTTTATTCCTCAGATTTATTACTTTTAAGTGCCCAGAATTTATAAAATGTTTCCAGAATTAAGTAGTTGTTTATGTTAAAAGGCACACAGCACAATGCTAATGTGAGATAGGGAATTGCAGAATTGCCACTGCAACAAACCATTGCTAGAGGTGTCCTTTGGAATATTGTGTGCTGGACTGGTCATCTATGTTCAAAAAAGATAAAATTGAACCGGAAGAGAAGCAGAAACAATCTATAGAAATGATTAAGTAATGAGAAAGACTTACAACGAGACCTTGCAGAGGTTTTTAGCCAGGGTTGTTTAGCCAAGCAAAAGAAGAAGTGGAAGAGGATAAATGAGGACTCTAGAAATATGTCTTTGGAGGAATAGGATGGATTAAGCTAAACACATGCACTAACATAAAATCAAATTACTGTAAATTGATCATGAATAAATCTATTCTGGAAATTCCTAGTATCTGAGGAGCATCCACAGAGGCTCTGGGCTAAAATGAAGCTAAATTTTTTTAAGATGAACTTCAGTTGATGTATAGGTAGAGCTATATAACAGAGTAAGGAAATGTCTGGGACTAGGACATTGGTGGCTCACTTCAGTCCTCTATACAGCAGTAGCTAGTGCCATATCCTCAGGCACTGCTCCTGGCCTCCACCTCTTAGTCCAGAAAAGTTCTTTTACAAGATCTGAGTAGTATTTGCCAGACCTATGTAGATTTTTCAGGTAAGTTATAGCATCCCAAATGACATAGGGTGACCGTCTTTAAGCTTCTGAGTCAGGCTGTGGGCATGAAGTCAATCAGACTTCATGTATGTCATAGGCAGAGACATACCCTAAGTACCTGGAACTTTATGAGCTTGTATTGAATTTACAACATGTTCTCAAGACATTTTACATGTCACATATGGAGGCATGGGAGGATTTCCCCAGGTGGACACTCCAGTTTCTAAGAGAGGCAGATTTTGCTTTCAGTTTTGAAACTGAAAAGTATTCATCATAGCTGCAGGGAGGAAGTTTACCAGATACATTTGAGGGTCACAGCCCATTGTACAGCTTAAGGCTGACACTAAGGGTTAAAGAAGTTACTGATCAAGAGAGGGGGTTTTCCCCCAAGTTTTAGTTTAAAGGACTTTTTTCTCTTGGCTTTCTATATAGAGAGGAAAGTAGTCAGTCCTTGAGTGAGTTTTGCTCAACATATATTATGCTAGTAGAGAGAAGTTCTGTTTCTCACTCATGCTTCCCATGGCACAGCTGTCACACTTAACCTCTGTAAAACTATAAATTCAGTACAGGGTGATGGAGATGCTTTGCAGTCTAGGGGATTAGTTACTTGTTACTTGTGTCTACAGCCTTGGGACTAGAGATTTTTCCTCAGTTGCCCACAGCACTGGGTGTTTTAACCTACATGATCCAGACTGTCTACTAGATCATGACCTAGACTGTCTCTTCCAGCCATATGCTCCTATTTTTATGGCCATATTAGCATAATAATCTATGCTGAATTCTAGGAGTACTTGTATTATGCTGCCCTGAATTTTCTGTGAAGGCTAGCAGTATGTATTTTTACATTGATTTGCTAGCTCCTGGACATGTTTTTCCACATGTCAGAATAAATAGACATTATTTTATTTTAGATGTTCAGTGTCTTTGCTATAGTCTGGCTCTCTTCCGGAATCATCTCAATGGATTTTTAGAGGTTTGTTTTGGTTTGTTTGTTTGTTTGTTTGGGTTTTTTGTTTGGTTGTGGTTTTTTTTGGGTTTTTTTTTTTTTTTGGGCTTTTTTGGTTTTTTTTTGTTTTTTTTAGTAAATCAAGATCTCATACATATTGGATGTACTTGAAAAATTCTCAGGAAGGTGCATAGCTACATTTACATATTTAAAATATCCACACATCTGTAAGTATAAAATAACATTATGCACAGAGAACATAACCTAACATAATCTATACTATATTAAGCTGTGAGCATTGTATGTGCCATCTGAGTTTTCAGTTATTTTATCTGAGGCTGCCGTGTGGTTATGAGGAAGGGAGTATAAATGGCCAGGTAGAAATTAAAAGAAAGAAGTAAAACATTTAGGGATACAATGTGGCTGTAAAAAAAAAAAAAAAAAATTTCAACATAATAGATGGGAGAGTAATGAAAAAAAATTTAACTGACTTCTTTCTCCCAAGAAAATAATGGTGTCTCAAGATCTTAGTCCTTATATTTAAAAGCCCCCTCACAAGAGGTTTTGGGAGAAAAATAATAAAATTACCTCCTGAGACAGCTGCTGCTTCAGGAGAGGGTCAGGTGAGAATCTGAGCTATCACAGAAATGCAATGCTGAGTCAGAGTATTCTTGTGGGAAATGCCCACGTTTAGCATGCCTGTGAGTTTACCAGGGAAAGTGAGCCAGCACGTAAGCTGTGACACTGATCTACCACCCTCCTGGCCTGGGCATGAGGAAGCAAATCAGGATCCTGGTGCAGAGAGCTGCAGTTACTCCTTCCAGTATCTCAGTCATTAGTCACAGCTGTCACCTGAGACCTGGTAGCGACTCCTGGCCAAAATCAGCAGGCTGGCTTGCAATCACAGAATGTAAGAATACATTGAAGGAAGCAGGAATTACACTAGGTATCGCATCTCATATTTTAGTTCCTTGCCCTGTCACTAGAAATAGAGGCTGCTGGAGCTGAAACCAGTGTACACAGATACAAATCACAGAATCACTGAATCACAGAATAAATTAGGTTGAAAAATACCTCTGAGATCATTGAGATCCAACCCATGACCAACCACCATGTCAACTAGACCATGGAAGTAAATGCCATGTCCAGTCTTTCCTTAAATACCTCCCTGGACAGTGATTCCACACCTCACTGGGGAGTCCATTCCAATGTCTAATCAACCTTTCTGTGAAGAAATTCCTCCTAATGTCCAACCCAAACCTCCCCTGATGCACATTAATACTATATCTTCTTGTCCTGTCACTGGTTGCCTGGGAGAAGACACTGACCCCCACCTCACTACAGCCTCCTTTCAGGTACTTGTAGAGAACAATAAGGGCCCCCTGAGCCTCCTCTTCTCCAGGCTAAACACTCCCAGCTGCCTCAGCTGTTCCTCATAGGATTTGTGCTCCAGACCCTTCACCAGCTCTATTGCCCTTCTCTGGACACACTCTAGCCCCTCAGTGTCCTTTTTGAATTGAGGGGACAGAATTATCTTTCTGCTCTGCTGTGTTTTAAGCCACTTTCAAGTGTAGTAAAAAGCTCTCTTGACCTGGACCTGAAATGAGCTAGAAGTGCACATTAAGGTTGATAAGGCCTCAGGTTCTTACTTTCTGATGCTGAGCTGAGATGGAGATCCTGACTGAATCCATAAGTCTGGGCTTTCCAGTCATTGACATGCCAAACCCAGATACAAATTTAGCATGTTAGCAGGAACATTGATGACTGTACTCAGGGCTAAGGTTCAGTCATGAAATTATTGCAACTTCCTCTGCTACAGAGGCAGGGCAGAGGAAGTCTGAAGGAGGCAATTGTGTTTGCCTAAGAGCTGGACAGTGCTGAACTTTGTGTAGGAAGATGGCTGTGTATAGACTGTGGGTCATTTTATTTCTGTTTTCCTATGTAATGCAGTGTTACTGTGAACAGGATCTTGAAAATGTTCTCCATGTTCAGAGCTCCCAAGAGCAGAACAGAAGGTAGAGAACATTTTTCAAGCTTCCTGAAGCAATCCCAGCATAGCAAACAGGCATCTGATATCCAAAATCTCTTTTCAAGTGTATGCACAACTGGATTCAATTCCAGGCAAGTAACCTTTTCTAAAGTCTCATTGACATCAGACAGTGGTAGGGGTGGAAAGATTATATACTTTATTTCAGAAGTCCTTTTAACTTTGTCTTAGCAAAAGACTGGTAAAATTTCTGATAGAAAAGCCAACAACTCTTTTTTTTTTTTTTTTTATTCATTCTATATGTGAATGAAGGCTTCAGTACCTTCTCAAGGAAACTGGTGGCATGTTCTTCTATTTTCTTCAAGATAATGACATCAATTTTAAAGGAGCTTGTCTTTAGCATTGCTTCCAACTCTAATTAGAGCTTTTTTTATTATACAGATTCTCCAGAAAAAATAACTTTGTATGTTTTGGGAATGTAAAAGGTTAAGAAAACCATATCCAATTCCAGAATCAAACTAATTGATATATTTATGCATTCAGTTCACCAAAGCAATGCTAACAGGTGCTTCTTTGCATCACATTCTGTTGAAAAGAGGTCCAACAGAAGAATTCCCATCCCATTTAGGAATACAGAAACAAACAACAGAGTTCAATAAACACAGGCTGGAAATAGAAACAGACTTGAATTTCTGGAGGTGTTCCTCTTTTCTCACGTCTGGGAAAGTAAGAATCAGCTCACATGTATGATCTTTGTTCCTGTCCTGCTCTATCAGTTAGTTCATTCTGTTTTCTCCAGAACATGATTTTTTTTTTTTCTTCTCTCATTTTCCAGGGAGGTTCAGCCTGTCAACCCCAAAGTAGTGCTTATATGATTATTACTATCCTACAACCATGGGACCATTCAGAAGGATAACCACTAAAGTCTTATATAAAAGAAGGGCACAGTATAGTTCATATTGTTTTTCCTGTATCAGCAAAAGCAGTAAAACAACTTGCATGGTCTTCTCTCTGTATTGGTGAAGTTGGAGTTTTATAACTTGAATTTGGAAACAGGCAAAGAAAACAAGATGCAACTCAGTACCTGACAACACTGTGTGAAACAAAAGGGGGATCAAACACAAAGCAAAACATCTTTAAAACTAAAATGAATTTTTACTCTTGAATTAACTCCTTGCAATTAAATATCTTTATAGTCATATTAGCCATCATACATCACAAATGCATTTTGTCCCTTCATAAAAAAATGCAATCAATCATGATTTTAAAAGAAAAAAAATACGAATTTCTTATTCCATTTGGCAGAACAATGAGTAGCAGGTTAATTATACAAGTATCATCTCACAAGCCTTATTTTCTTAAATGCCACAGTTTTCTTCTACTTTAATTTTTATTTAATGATACCACTTTCCTCAGACCTACATCCCTGGTCTTACTGTTTTACCAGCTGATGGTTGAATGAATCAGCCTTAGATATAAAAGACTGGCTTCTGGAAGGCAAAGTTACTGGGGACAACTGATGACAAACCACTGAAGGTAGTAGGTGTTAGCCATTAAATTGCTCTTAGTGAATGAATCCCACAAGCAAAAGCAGTATTCACCAGACAGTGACACTACAGAAAACACAGTATTCTAAACTGGAGCAGCATCCACTTCTCATTCAACAAAAGCATGTAGTGTACATTTATTACAACAAAAGTAAGCACAAAGAAAAAAAAAGTGATAGAGATGTTTTCTTCCACATGCCACAAATAAAGACCAGATATAAAATACAACAGGGAAAGTTAGGTTAAAATGAAAGCTGACATCTCACAGACCTTAATTCATGCATAAGTGTTCCAGTCAGATCTCTTGGATCAGAGCCAAGTTATTGAATTTTAGCCATATAAGCTAACCTGAACTCTAAAGCATTTCAAAAGAAGAGAATATAGGAGGTAGATGACAAGGATGTGATGTCCACATTGTTGGTGACAAGGATGTTGTGTCCACATTTAGTTTTTAATGTTTTCCTGAAAACTAGGCCTAGCCTGATCCTGCTTATTCCTCTAAGGTCAGCAAGGGAATTCACACTCTTGCTGCTTATCCAAACTAGAACACCTAGACATAAAGTCTATAGATGTGTCTGCCTTATATCTGTAGTGTCTACCCAGCTGTAGCTTTAGGGAACTCACATTTGTGAGACTACATTCTCAGCCTCCTTCAATTACATATATACTATTAATAAGGTATTATGACCCAATAGCTCCTACATTCTTTGGCTCCAATTTTATGGTAGCCCATAAAACAGAGTCATATCTTCCTTTCTGCTAAGGAACTGATTGAACACCTGCTGAGCTTGTGTGGAAGTCTTTCTGATGACTTCAAGCAATTGTGGAACAGCTTCCAGGTAAAATGCTCACTCAGTTGCTTTGAGCTGGGTTTTTAAGTGAATTTAATTGTTATTCAGTAGTGCTGCTTTGTCTCAGAATCAGTGCAGGACTTATTTTGTATTGGCAGGAGCAGAGATTCCTTCTGCTGAGAAGACAGGAGATGGTACAGAGCCAACTATAGTTTCTGTAGTTCCAGCACTTTTCCAACACTTTCCAACACCAACACCTTGGCAGCTGTTGCAGCAAAATCTGACCTTAAGCACTGTATTAGTTTTTTACATCTACTGCTCTCTGCAGTAACATCTTTTTTTTTTTCACTTTTGCCATGACTGGGTGTATTTTGTACTGATCTTTTCCTCTAGTGGCCCAAGGCTTGACAATAGTGTAATTTCACAACTACTACAAATACTATTTACATTTAAAAAATATTCACCTGTATGAAACCCAAAATTGCTCCATGCTTCACGTTGGTCTGTCTAATGCTCTTCTTCCCTCTGTGACTATATTCTTACACCATTGCATCATGAGGCATGTACCACAGTAAAGTACTGCCAGCAAAGCCACATCTCTGTCCAGGGAACATATCCCTTTTCACTCAGCAATTTCTCTGCTGCAATGGGTATGGTTCATTTCCTCTAACTGAAAAGCAGGTCCCTAGAGGAAAGTGCCTGCTGCACATGAAAATACACTGTCAGGCAAAAATGATGCATACTTGGGTTTTAATGTCTAATGTGATTCCATGATGACCCTGAGCCCACACAGCAGGAACTTTTAACCTAGATGATACTGGCCAACAGAGAGAATCAGTTAAACAAATGTGCTTTCCATTCAGCAAGTCACTCCCTGTATGTTCTACCACTGAGCATTTTTTATTGCAAAATTAGGTTTGTTTGAAGTAAAGCTGGCAGATAATTTTGTCAGAAAATTTTGTCAGAAATTTTGGCAGATAATTGTTTGTCAGAAACTATTGATGTGTCCAAATAGAAAGGTATTACTGAGAAGTACTCCCTCTACTTCTAAAGGACAAAGCCAGACTGCTCAAATTCAGACAGAACACAGATGTTCACTGACCTTAAAGGAGTTTTAGGCAGGCACTCAGGGGTAAAATCCAACTATGACGTTCTTGCCTTGCGTATGTCAGTTCACAGATCTGAAACTCACACACCCACATACTCAGCAGGTTTTCTGTTTTCTGGACTATTAAGTCATCTTCCCATATGCTCTCTCCAAACAGACAATGCAGTTATCGATGTGAAGTGTAGTGTCTCCCAAAGGAATGACTGAGGTACAGAGATCTACTCAGAACTGTGGGAACCCAGGACATCCCTCTGGCTGCCCTGGCTGTCTCAAGACCTTGGCAGGGGACTTGGAGACCTTGGCACGAAGTCAAAACACCTGTGGCTTTGATTTTAGCCCATGGACAAAACTGTCAACTTTATGTGAAGATTTACAGGTCACAAGAGTTTATGTAACACAGGGTGAAAAAGTAGAATTTTGGGGTTTTTTAGAATGGGGTTCAGGAGGCAAGATGGAGGAATTTGGGTGTGTCTTGTCCTTCTTCTCCTTCTTCTTGTCCTCCATCTTTCACTGTGATGGTGACACTTTTTATTGGTTTAGAGTAGAGACACACTGTCTAACATAAGGGATAGGTATTGGGAATTAATCATAAATAAAGTACATAAAATGTAAACACCACCCTAGAGGGCACACAGAATGCCACGATCCAACTTGCTAGACAGAGCTCAGCAGGTCAGAGAAAGAATGTTACAGATAAGAGAAAATAAACAACCTTGAGAAGCAAAACCGATGCATCTGGGCTTCTTCTTTGGCTGTGGGGCTGGCAAGAAAAACTTTTTATGATCTCGGGGAACCCCAAGACAGAACCATGATTCAGGCATTTGACAAGAAAGAAAAGAAAGAGAGAGAGAAAGGGAGAGAGAAAGGGAGAGAGAAAGGGAGAGAGAAAGGGAGAGAGAAAGGGAGAAAGAGAAAAAGAGAGAAAGAGAGAAAGAGAGAGAAAGAGAGAGAAGAGAGAAAGAGAGAAAGAGAGAAAGAGAGAAAGAGAGAAAGAGAGAAAGAGAGAAAGAGAGAAAGAGAGAAAGAGAGAAAGAGAGAAAGAGAGAGAGAGAGAGAGAGAGATTCAATCTTCTGACATACTTGAACAGAACAGAGACCTTAACAGAGCTCTAGATTCCTAGGATGCTAGTTGTTGAGATATTACATAATATGGTCTGTCTTTTTTACTGGGAACTTTGAAATATCCTAATGCCATCTCAATGTATAATATCTACACATGCCTCAAAACATCAAATCTGCACCAAAAAAAATCACCATGGAAGATGGAAAAGATTTTTTATGGAGTTTAACACAACTGTCTGTACTACAAGAGTGGGAAAATCAGTACTGCTTTGCACTTGTGTGATCCTTTGAGAACTCATATTCATTTTTAAGGAGTGAATGGATTCCTTGAGGTAGGTATTATCCTCATTTTGAGAAAAACATAGCATCAGTGTGAGTAGTTCTCCATACTAAATAAATATTCATTGACAGAACTGCAAAAGTAACATAAATATATTGATCTCGGCCTTACCTATGACATTATCCTTTACTAAAAATTGTTCTTCCCTCTGAAGATATCCCAGTTAGACTTGAAAGGAAAGATGCTCTTTCAGCTCATCTATCCTGAGTTTTCTCCTTTTCTCCTGTTCTACCAAAGGGGTTCAAGTGCTGCCCAGGAGGAAAAAGAGAATTACATAGACTATCCAGTACTCTGTATTATAAAGTGTATCCATAAACAAAGCAGTTTGAAATATTTTGGCCTTGGATCTCCTTTCCCAATGTTGAACAATCTCTACTGTACACTAGAGAAATCATGATGGATTTTTTTACAACTTTTTCATTAGAGCATCACACTTCAACAAACTATTTCAATGAATCACCTTCTTTTTTTTCCAATGAAAACACATTTTGCTGAGAAATTTCTAACTACTTGACTTTCAAAATAAGTTAATAACCTGGACCTAAATCCTGAATTTCTTCTTGAGGCACACTTCATCCTTTCAAGGGTTTGATCTGCCAAATAAAAAAAAAAAAAATGGAGTAGTACTAGAAATAACAATGTTTTATCGTTTGTATTTTGTTAAGAAAGCAATTTTATTCATAATGAAAACCCCCTGATGAGTTTCTTTTGACTGCAGTGACATCTACTGGTACCCAGAAAATTTTATGGACATGAAGGAAAAAATCAAAATGAAACTAAGCATAAGGCCCAACAGCTTGACATTTTTACTTCTAAGGAAAGACATCAAAAAGCAGATTTTCCAGAGTTCAAGCATATATCCTCTCAAGGACTGCAGGCTTGTTCATGTGTCTTGATGTCAGAATACATGGTTAAAATGGAGAGAGAGCAAATGCAAGTGTTTTAAAAGGCAATGGAACCTGATGGATCACCTGATGAAGGGGAGGGGATCACTGCTCACTTTCTATTCCAAAGTGAACAAAAGAAAGGAAAAGACTGTATCAGGGAAAAGAATTCAAGAACGCTGAGCGGTTTATAGAAGCAGTCCATAGTGCTGGCAGATGTAGCAGTGGGCTAATGGCTTGAACTGTCAGACATCTCCTCCCTGAGACTAAAATCAAACACCATTAAAGTGAAACCAGCACAGTGGTTAGCTGAGGAGCTGAAATCCTGCACAGACCACCTTTGGGAATCCAAACCCCATCTCGTGCTTTGTTTGAGTGGTGCATAGTTGATTACTGCATGTACCCTCCAGGAGATTACATCCTCAACAGCACTGGAGTTGGTGGCTACACCTTCCTTCTCCTCACTAACATAGTCCTTGTTCTGCCTCTACCTCTCAGATAGATATTGGGTACTATACCATAGTATACTATACTATACTATGCTATACTATACTATACTATACTATTCTATACTATACATAAGGATTTTTATAAGATACTCATTTAGCTATTTTTCATTGTAAATTCTCTCCTGACATGTTTTTTCTTTTGGGGTTTAACTGCAAATTCATAAGAAGTACATACTACATTCATAAGGCATCGTCAAACATGCTTTCGAAGCAACACCACATAGAGTAATACCCTCAAAAGCTATTTGTACATAAGGATCTCCCCATTTTCTTTTTCAAACAGAAAATCTTTTATACTTTAGCTGAACTCTATGTGGAAATATGCACAATGAAGAAAGTATTTACAAATATGTCCTTTCTTTAATAATTTTGAAAATCAGTACTGAGCATATTTAGATATCAAATTCTTACTAGATATTTCTGACATGACTGAGAAATGTATCAATAAATATTGTCCAATGCCAATAATTTAATTCCAGTCAAAGTAAGAAAGCTGTCTTGTCTAATGTATTAAATTCTTCTGTTCTCTTCTGCCCTTCAGTGAAAATGAAGAAGACATACATTTATGAGAGCCACCTCTCTAAACTTCCCAAGCTTCCACATTATCTATGCCTCTATCCTGCAGCCATTTGGAGAAGCACTGGGAGCAAATGAGTTATGAGTCATTGGAAGAAAAAAAAGTCATGTCACAAATATTGAAATTAAATGCAAAGGGAAATGACAAGTACTGGAAATATGAGCTGCCTAACAAACGACAGATAGTAAAATAATGCAAGTGCTGGGAATGGCAAATAATACAAGAAGACAAATGCTGGTAAGAACACACAATAAGAGAATGAAAACAAATGTAGAACTAATGGCACCGTTGATCCTAAGGATTCTTGAAAAGGTAAGACAAAAACACTGAAACAAGCAATGCTTTAGGGAAGGTGTTAAATTAAGGCACAGTACAAAATAAGACATCAAAAGATTCACTTGGAGGCTTGATCAGAAGCATCAGATTTGTCACTGATGAGCTCTTTGTCCTTTTTTTCCTTTGTTGTTGTGATGATGGTGGTGGTGGTGGTGTAACTTCAGTATACTCTATTTCCAGGCATATGAAAGTACACTCTGATACTGTTTCCAGGACCATGGAAAAATTTTTAAGATCTTTGGCCATTGTTTTAATGTGGTCATTGAGATTTTGATTTACACCTTGATTAGTCTTAATGACTTACAGAAAGTACACTTGCTAAGCAAAGTAGAAATTTCTCCAAGCTCATTTATTGATTCTAAAGGAAAAAGAAAGAGACCATGAAAATAAAGATTGAAGGCCACAGCCTCAGCTGAGATGCATGAATGTAGTTAGATGAACTTCTGATTTATATTACTCAGGAACTCACCTTGAGGTTCTGTCACTGGGACAGAAGTTCTGAGGGTGAGATCTGCTAACTGAGCAAGGTCTAGGGAGGAAATAGATTTGTAATTAAGAGCACTATTTACTTTGCCTAACCTAAGGCAGCTTCATCAGGCATCTGTCCTGAGTCCCACTTGACTGGACACTCTCTATGCACCGACTTTAGGTGGAATCAAGGGAAGATACAGCAAAACTGAAAAAGCTTGGAAGTAGCTACACCAACACATTCATGGAAAACCTTACTAGTGTGAAACTAATACGTGAACATGAAATATTGGAGAACTTAAGGAAAAGGTAGAAGGTTGACTTACACCACTATAAAGATAAAAGTGGATAAAACAGTAAAACTCTCATCAAGACAAACACTAAAATTATCATAGTTAAATAAGTAAGAAAACTACAAGAAAGAAGACTACAATGATAATTCAACTTCCTAATATTTTGCTTGATTTTCACTAATATAATTTCTTCCGTGATTTTCACTAATATAATTTCTTCCTGAGTCAATATATCACCAAGAAAAGTTTGTAGGTTGTATTTCCATGATCATGGACTCTAATATAATGATGGCAGGTATAATAGATCAAGAGATTACTGAAAATTCAACTTTATTTTACTGAATTTTATAAAATTTGTCAAACTAGCACATTCCAGGAGATTATCTTTTGCATTGATTTACCTTTTAATTAAAAAATAATTATCTATATTTGCTTAAGAGGCGCATGTAAATATCAAATTTCATTGATTTCAGCCCTATCCAGGTTGCCTTAATCACGTGATTTTTTCCCCACAAAACCAATAATGAAACATGAACTTTGTTGAAGAGGGTGATTTCCAAGACTAAGAATTTACAAGTTTGCATAAGGAATGAGACATATAAAAATAATGCTCAGCCACAGGATTCTTGAACACATAAAACTTTTTGTCATCTGCTGAGATTGCACAGCCAGATTAATGTACTTGGGACAACTTACTTACACTCTGAGTTGCATCATTTGTTAATAAATACATGAACAAACATGGCCATGTGCAATTCTTACAACTTTCCTGCAGCACAAGCCTTTGAAAATACATCTAGAAAAACAAATGGTAATATTTAAAATTACTGTAGAACTACATTTGAGAACTTGCTTTAGTCTAATAAGAATTTTGTTTGTATAATAATACTGATTTTTTATTTCAAGGATAACCTTTGAAGCAGGTAAGAAAACTGTTAATATTGTAAACTCAGAGAAAAGGTTATTATGATACTTCAGACCACTACAAATACTCTTACGTGGTAATAAAGCCAAAAATTACAAGCCCCTCTGTATTTCCTTGTGGTTAAATCCATATGCAAAATTAATTCTAACCAAACCAAAGGTGGCATGTCAAGATCAAAACATTTGTATTTTAGTCTTCCACTCCTTAGTGCTAGAAAGAACAAATTACCAAGTTCATAGTACCATGCCTCTTATCCAAAGATCTTGATGTGCTTCATAAACTTTAATTAAGCTTCACAGCATGACTACCAGTCAGGCAGAAATCTTATCATTTTCAGAAAAAGCATGGCAAGGCCTTCATTCCTTGCACAGTTGCTCTGACTACATACTGCATTTTCTCTGCTGTGATGTATTGTGGTTAAATATATAATAGCAAAGCAAAAGGCCCCAGTGTGCCCAACATCTATTAGCTTAACTTTTTTGCTTTTATTTCTTTTTTTTTTTGATAATACCTTTCATGGACTGTTGTATTTTTAACTTTACCACTCGATTTTGTGTATGTATATCTAAACTGATTTTTTAAGTTAGAAAGAATTATAATTTAGGTTGCATTTTCCTCTAGAATCAACTGTAGAAAATACATGTGAGAAAAGCACACAGAGTCTACACAGATTTTTTAAATTAATTGCTAGGGCAGTTGTACTTCTCAAAGCACAAACCCTTTTTTGCCCACATTTTCATGCACGTAAAGCAATACAACCAAATTTTCTTTTGGGATACCAGAACCCCTCAATAAAAGAGCCCCATAGAATTAAGTGATCTTTTTCCTTCTTCAGAGTGTGCCTAAATGTTTATGCTTCTTTTGAATACAATGCTATAAAACAAGCCACCAAAATGAGAAGGATATATTCATTAGCTTTTTGCTAATTGCTGTTGCAATTTTAGTGATCTTGTGATACTTCTGACCAAAAACATGTTCATCTGGATACAAGCCATTTGAACCAAAGTTTGATATAAATAAGAAAAACACATTTATGAAATGCTGGATTTAAACCAAAGTGCAAATACCTTGAAAGAGACACTAAATTATGAAAGTGTATGTGATCAGCTTTCCTAGGTATCCATGGTTCAGAGCAACAATTAAAAATATGTCTGAAATGTAGCATATGCAGCTCAGTCAACAAAATATAAATCAGAAGAAATACTGTGCAGTGTGAAAATTTTGCAATAAATTGTAATATTTGATGAGTTAATGAAAAATTCCACAGGACTGTTCTTAAAGCATGGAGATGTGAGTAAAAATGCAAAGCCCACGGAAAAAAATAATTTGTGATAGAGCTCAAAGTATTTCACAAAAATATTGAGAGACTATGTATTGTCCCAATTTATTTGAGGAACAGATGATGTTAGCATTTAAAATTGAACTGTAAGGCAATATTTTCTTCAAAGCCAAAACAAAATAGGAGCTGGTAGCATGAAGAAGTTTCTGTTTTAACAGACCAGGTTTTCTCAAAAGGACAGTATAAGCAGTGCTATAGTTCCAGTTAGCCCAGGGTCACTTCATGGGCTCTCCTGGTGGCAAATGGTCAGGTTCATGTGCAGGAGATACCTGTATCTGTGACCCTCCATGGTGTTATTCACGGACAAGGCAAAGGCAGGAAAAGGTCCCTTTCTAATCTTTTTATGGAAGTACATTTCAATGTTGATTAAAATGTTATCTGAAAGAATTTTTAGCTTACATGTACTTACTGCAGTATTTTCTGAGAAGGAACATGTATGCAGATCTGTGTCTGTATGTTTGCTTACATTATTTTTTCTGTTATGAACTCTGATAACTTGAAGCTGTAATTGCTAAATTTTACTTTAATAAAAGATGTTATCTATAAAGCTATGTGTACCAGCTTTAATGAATCACATAAAAAATTTCTGGCAGGATATATTTAACGTTCATCTCATTACAATGTAGCAGTATCGATGATGTATAAAATGCTAGCAAACGGCTGAATCTCTATTTTTAATTCCATTACCTACAAAGTTTACTTTGTAATGGAGCTCATGGCTGTCACAAAAACCTCTTTATTGCCTTTCTCCCTCCTGCGGGTACCTGCACTCCAGAAGCGTCACTCTGGGCTCTGCAGCCTTGCGGGCTGACGGAACTCGCTGCAGCCCGAGAGCCGCAGTGAGAGGCTGCCTCTGGGGACTGTCCGTGCGCAGGGACAGCTCACGGCCCGAGGCTTGCCCCGTGCAAGCTAAGCACTCCAGCGCTGCCTCTGCTGCAGCAGCCACAGCCTGCCAGGCCACGAACATGCCTCTCCTCGCTGCTGACAGGCTCGGCGCTGGGATATTGAGTGCTTGCTCAGCTGCTTTGCTAATGGATAGGGATGAGCTGGCAGCCGGCAGCGCGGCCGTGCCAGAGCGGGGAGCGGGCTGGGCCGAGCGCCCGGCTCACCTGCAGCGGCCCAGCCCTGCCGGGGCTCCGGCACAGCGCTGCGCCCAACACGTCAGCCTTTCCCTTCTCTGAGACTGGCAATTAGACAAGCGCCACCATCTCCCTTCCTGTAAGACCTGCCCTCATATTATTGGGAAAAAAACCAACCAAACAAACAAACAAACCAAAAAAAACCCCACCACCCAAAAAAAGTCTTCCCCAGCCTTTCATTTCTTTAGTTTTAGGACATGAATGTTTTCTGCCTTCAGGTATCTCAGGTTACATGAGACACTTTGCCAAAGCATTATTTTATATAAGGGCCATTCACTTAAGAGTTGGATTTAACAGTCCTTGTGGGTCCCTTCTAACTCATGTTCTATGATTTATGAGTATCTATCTTTAAAATTCTTTTGCATGCAAACAGAAGAATTAGTTGATTGCTTTCAGTCCACAACTTCTGAACTGAAAAATCTACATCTCCAGATTCTACACATATGCTATATACCAGTTTAGCCTCTTAAGACCATTTGGTTGCTGAAGAGATAACAAGGAATCATTAATAATTTTTAAATCTATCAATTTTAAAAATATTTAAGAACATGCTGTCATGGCAATAACTGCTTGTGATAGCAGCTCCTAAAAATACTCCTAAATTTATTATACAATTAGCATAGACATGATTCTCAAAAGAACCATTTCATAGAGTACTTTTGAGGGCCTGATGCCAGTGCACTAATGTTTTTGGTGCTATAAAATCACTGGAAGAGAGTCTCTGTTATGAATGGAGACATTTCCTTTGCAGTGAAGGAAAGTCTAACTGATTTTCATGATCAAACCTTTCACAGCTTCTTGGAAAATCTGGTACCTAATAAAATTATATAGTAAGGGAAATTCCCCCCACGTTGTAATTTTTTATCAACAATAGTAAACTTTCATCTATTAAAAATGTCTTTAAAATCAGGTCAGACACAGTTTCCAAAATGGTTGATTCAGCATTTAAACTCACAATAGCTCTTACCTGTAATATTCAGGGAATTCTGCTGCTTTATTGACATACAGGGCAAAGAAAAAAATTGAGATCTCATTTAAAAATTGGATCCAAAGGGGTATTCTGATGTTCGCCTGGAGGAGTATGGCATAATTTAAATATGATTTTTATGTGCAGAGATAGAGTTTCAAAGCAAGGAATATAACTCACTAAATCATCATGAGTGCTTCACTTGTAAAAAGCTGCTTGCCTGAGCATTTTGTCAGTAGCTTAGTTATATCCCTCTGCCTGACAGATGTGGAATAGTGTGTAACAATAGGAGACTGATGCAGCATAAGCTTACTCAGCACTTTCCTGATGGCAAAGTGCATTAGTGGTAAAGTTGTCACAAAGTACCCTGAGACAGAATGGAAACTATGGCTCCGATTAGTGCCAGATACATCCATCCTACATTCTTATATTGTTAAACAGAAGTGGCATTTCAGGCAATCGTTTAAATGTCTCACAAGATTTAACTGGAGAAATGAGTTATTTTTTCATAGTTCAGAGAAAAGGAAAGTTTAAATTCCAAACAATATTTTCTTATTCATCAATCAAGGACATCAGCAATCATAATTGCTAATCAACTGGTTCCAGAACAGCAGGGAACAACACAATCCCCTTTTTCATAGAGTAGCTGCCACAGCAAAGCCACTGCTGCATTTCATTGGAAATGCAATACTAGGTTCTGGAAAATGTGTCTTTGGAAACCAGGCTACAGATCTTCCAGCTACTCCTAAGACATTAAGAATCAACAGGACAAGCAGGTTGTCAGTGGGCTATTTTAAAATTTAGCCAGCCCTTCTACATTAATAATTAGGAAGAGAATCCAGTCTCCAAAAATTTAGTTCACTAAAAGCAAGAGCAGCAGTGTGCACTGGCTGTGGAAACAACAGTTACAGTCCATTACAGGTTGAATTATTTCACAAACTAAATATCCCTCCCAAAATTTTAATTGGCATTGGTTAACAACAGATTGAGTGTACCACTGTACAGGTAGCAGGAAAATGCAGAAATTGCACTTTTGAAGCACATGTCCTAGGCATCTACTTTAGAATGAGATAACTGGATTCAGAAGTGGTGATTTCTCTAATGAGACCATAAAAGGAATCTAACTTGTTTAGATGAAGACACATCTATATTTGTTTAGGTTATTCACATATCAGACTCTACAAGAAAAGAAAATCAGTGTATACTTAAGAGAATGGGACTTTGCTGAAAAGCAAAAGTCTTAAAACTGCAGGTAACTTTGATGTGCCCCTTGCTTAGACTTATGCAGTACGTTGAATGAGAAGCATCTAGGAGCCAAAAAACCAAGCAAACAAAAAAAAAAATCAAAAACAAACAAACAAAATCCAAAACAAACCCAAAAAACCCACCACACACACAGCCCTTACAGTTGATCTTATACTGAGGAAAGCCCCAGATAAAATGGAGAATAGAATCTGATAATTTATTTGACAAACTGCTGCTTCTACTGCTGTTCTCACAGAAACTATTGACAGTCAATTAAAGACCTTTAGGTAAAACAGCATATAGGTACAGGTTACAATTATAAAGAAAGAGATCTCCCTGCTTTTCAGTGCTGTGACATGCCTACATATACAAGCCTTTCTATCGGCAAGCTGTGCTGGCATTTGTTGTCACTGGCACTGGAACTAGATGATCCTTCTAAGTCACTTCCAACTGAAATATTCTAAAGTTTTAAAGACTTTTTAGAAGGAACACAGGGCTTTCAATTTGAATACTCAAATAACAGACATTTGACACCCTCAAGGAGTCAACAGAAAGAAAAGCAAAACTCACTTCCTGCTCCTTGGAAAATCAGAACAATACAGTCCTAAAAACAAAGATAAACCTCCTGGAACGAGCACACAAACACTGAGAAAACACAAACACACAGAGACATTGTGAATACACCCAGCTAGAATGGCTTTACAGAGCAACATTTACTGACCTCCTCTGGGCCAACGGGCTTCATAAATGCACCTGTCAGTGATAAGTACACAAGTCATGTCTCTTGAGTAATGCCCAAGTTCATGCAACATGTCCTCTTCCTGCTCGTCCAGCTGTTTTATTGCTTCTATCAGCTGTCAAGGCTCAGGTGATGGTGCTGCAGGCAGCACTTCCAATGGAAGCCAAGCTTAAATAAATAATTGATGCAATTGCAAGCACATGAAAAGTCTAATGCAAGCACATGAAGAATGACTGACAGAAAATTACCACCAAACCAAATATTGTAATAGCTGTCAACTTATGGTAGTGAAGTTTAATTTGTAGAATACCCTCAACTGCAATGTTTTTTGATGCAGGAGATTCAGCAGCTTGCTTCATTAATTAAGTCTCTCCAAAAAACAAAAAAAATCTTCTTTCAGCACAGGTAGGGCACAGGATTTTGAAAACTTCTTTGTGATCTTTATTAAACAATGCTTTTATCAAAATCATGAAGAGAAAAGATATTTCAGATATAAGGCCACACAAATTTTTTTTCCAAAAGAATGAGTACCTCAATTAAACTGAATACTCATCTGGATAAGAGAAGTTATGAAAAGTTATCTTCTTGGCCTTAAAAGATTAGATTTTCATAGTATGGCAAAATAAAATACATTCTTTTAGAAACACCTCCTAGAGTTTAAACTCTGAAAAAATAAGATAAACCAATGATAAAGAGGTGAGATTCACCACCCTCAAGGATGCTTATTTTGTATTTATCTGTTTTGATGTCCTTTAACTTAAATCTTTATGGCTGCTACAGAGAGAACAGGCACATTTCAGCAGGGAAGTATTGGCTTTTTGGTAAGGGTTTTTTTTTTTATTTTATTTTCAATAATTTAAATGAGATGTCTCAAGTCGTGTACTTCCAAATTATACTCCGTTTTTCCATCTCTGCTAACAAAAGGTGTGGAAGGAATTTCAAACCTTATTTTTGAAAGCATTTATTAACAGTATTAAAACTTCTGTTACTGAGAAAAAATAGAGCAGCACATTCATATTTTGAATACCTGCCTTAAATGCACACTCTCAGATATCTAGAAAGTTCAGTGTGTTCTCTTAATAAATTTTTTAAAGGAATACAACTAAAAATTAATTTCTAAGATATCCTTCAAGAGATGTGTTTCATCAAACTGCCACAGTACCTAGCACCTTTCCCTCAGTGGTTATCCTTGTTTTACAAGACTCTGTGGCTTCCAAGCTGTTCTGCCAGTGATCAAGTAAGACAGAAAACATACATTAAAACATCCCCCTCTTCAGGATAGAACTTCTTTGGCAAAGGCAGCACAAACTCTCTCATACAAGCTTTGGCACCAAGGGGAAGGAAGGACAAAGCCTTTTTTTCCACAGCTAAATAAGGTTCCCAGGGGCTTAAGCTATGCTAAGAGTGAATAATATGTGTCAACAAGTGTCTAGTCTTCAAGACTTTATGCATTTTTCTGTAGAGGCCATAAAATAAATACCTGACTCAGAGAAATGTATCTAGGTCTGAAATTTCTTCACTCTTTGTAAAGTTCTTCAGGGATTTAGACAATTATACCTAAATGGTTCTGTCGTTCTGGCACTTCCTCCCCAGTCTGAAATTCATGAGTACACTGAAAGAGACTTCTCTTTAATCTCTTTCTTGCCCTCTTAAACCCTTTGATACAGAATTCAACCAACTAATGCAAAAGCTGATCAGCATTTATTTTGATTTTCCTTTCAAATGCAAATTAGACAATATACCAGGAAAGAAATAATATCTGAGCGATTATTTTAAAATATTTTTCATCTCTTCTAATACAATAGTTAATAGCAATTTATGGCAAATAGTTACCAAAGATGATAATAATGTTGTTCAAAGTTGTTCTACCAAAAAGTCATGTGTTCTTTTCTAGCACTACAAAATGTACATGAATACTTAAAACTGCATCAAATAAACACCTCTATAAAAAATTAAAATACTGAAAGATCTCTTGAAATGTGCTTGTGTATGAAGGATAGTCACTAAAAATATACTAACATGTAAAAGCTTCTACCCATAGATATGTAATACACATAGCACCTTAAATTTGCCTTTGTATATTTTAAAAGGGATTTTACAAAAAATAAGAAATGTAGATCACAACATTTTTATACTTATATTCTAGAAGTACTTGAGGAATACACAGAAGAAAAATCTGTCCTCGAGTGTGTTTAATAAAGCTGATTATTTAAACAGCAGTTTGAAAAGATGTGTCAAGCTGCTCATCTGAAATGCCACATTCACATCCTCACGAATATCAAAACACAGCTGAAGTCTTTTCAAGTCTGGATTTGAATGACAACAGTGACATCGAGCGGTCATTGTTAAGCGCCGCTGTGTACTGGCACGAAACCCCTGCTGCGGTGGCAATGCCAATGTGTAGACAATGTGAGTGGCACACAGCGCTAGGTCAGCTCACACTGCTTGTACAGCAGCTGCAAAGGATTCATTACAGATTGTCAGCGTGCAGTTTAACTTCACTCTTTGCTCTCTTGGGCAGCAGGAGAGGGAGATCACACTGTACCAATTCGTGGTTTTGGTGCTCACTAAATCATGTTCCTAATATGTTGATTCTTCACTCCCTTCCCAGTGCCCTTGCCACAGTGAGACAGGATTTATACTAAAAATTCCCCATCCTTTTTAATTCTGTATTTTTTCATTAGTGTGTTTCATTTCTACATTTTAAAATGCTGCTCACGCATTAAGGCTGTATGTAGCCTTAGCTGCAAGGGCAGACACCTTCCATCAGTGACAAACTTCAGAAATCACTGGAACTCTTCACAAGTTTGAGTGCAAACATGGCTCTCATTCAGAGCACATCTCAATAACACATTCTCTCCTCAAACACACTTCCATATCATGCCCTGCATTTGCAGGCTGTGCCTTCATCAGAAAGTTCTCGTCAGTATCTAGAGCTATACTGAGGGAACATGCTAAGAGTCCAATGCAAAAACTTCGATCTTCATATTTCAAGGAGGGAGTGGTCTTTTGTCTGTATGACATGTAACACCTTCTGCACATGGTATGAGATTTTAGACGAGCTGAAGGATAATGCAGAAAAGGAAAACCTTTTTATCATTGTAATAACAACCCATATGGATAAGCAGACCCCTTCTCAAATTCATATGGTATGCACAAAACATCCTGTTTCATTTGCTTATTGTTTTCTTGTTCTGATGTTCCCAAGTCATTATTGCCTGATATGCTACATTGGAACAGCATTTCTGTAAGAAAACTAATTGAGAGTACTAAAATAATGAATATTTACAATGGGGCTTAAGGAGATGAAAAAAAAAGCAGACTTTGGTGTGTACACAGGAGGTTGAAGTATCAAAAAACTTTCTGCAACAGAGATTATTCCAGCACAGACCTGCAGCAGTACCCTTCCTGGAGCACCTCAGTGCAGTGATAGAGATAACCAGCACAGGAGGCAAGGGAGATGTCTCTCAAGCTCCCAAAGAACGTACAAAAAAACAATTTAAAAGGATGGCTGTTGCTGTAGGCTCCTAACTGGGTAATAAGTAGTATTGACTCTATGATTGCAGAAGGCTGATCAATTGTTATATTAATCATATAATATCATATCATATTATATTTATTAAGAAACTCAGTAACCCTTTCAGTTAGTCCGATACAGCTTTGGCTTAATTGGTTAATCAATCTCAACACTATCTAGTATCTAATTAGGAAATTATCTTTTGGTAAACAAATTTTTATGACGCATTTTACATGCGTACAACAGCAGGTGTAACAAGTGGAGATAAGAATTGTTTCTCATTCTTTCTCTGATCTGTCATGATCCGTTCATGAGGGGTGTCATCATGGTTCATTAACCGATCCCAAAAGTGCAAAAAGGCAAAGAGCAGGGGATCATCAGTTTAATACAACAAATGCACCTTTATTTAGGTACCAACAACAAATGCAGTAGAGGGGACAGAAAAGGGAAATAAAGAGTAAAGAGGGGAAGGGGAATATAGCTACCACCGTCTGAGACGAGATCCTCAATGGTCCAGCCATGTAGATTCACTGTCATCCGTGGGGGTGCACCGAAGTCTTTCCAAAAAGTTACAGTTTATATAATCTTTACCCAAAGCGAGTGGCATCTGGCCAGAAGGCGGGAAGATTGATGGGCCATTGTGAAGAGCCCGTTGGTCTGTGAAGCAGGTGCAGGCATGCAGGGACAAGCCACCGCTTGTCACAACCTGTTGGAATGCAGCGTTCTGTAGAAGCACCACGAGTGCACCTGCTAACAGTCACTTGGCAAGCGTCCACGTCCACCTCGGCCAGGCCAGAACTCCTGTCAGGGGTCTTCAGGGTCCTTGCGATGGTCATGAGGCAAATGAAGGACACTTCGGACTGTCTCTCACATGATCTTCTCACGGCCTTCCCCAGGAAAATGCCCGGGAAAGTCTGTGCCTGCTCTCTGTGGTCAGAGAGCTGCTGCCACAGATGGCAGCTGGCTCCAAAACATAGCCTGTATTTATAAACATTTGGAGGAGTGGAGGAGGCCCATGGAATGGGAGAATAATAAGTATCTGTTAAGTGACCCAGGATAATACTTAATGAGAATGTATAAATCTGTACATTGAGTATAAAGATCATTTAAATAATGTACCATAAGCTGTGTTGCTGAGATTTCAGTAATGAGATTTAAACAAAAAAGGATGGTTAGAAGATGTATAATTGTATTAAATTATGTGGGACATAAACATGATGCAAATGGTATGGAATAAGGCATGGAGATTGTGTTGAGTGTGGCTGGGATGGAGCCAACCTTCCCATAGCACAGTGCTGTGCTTTGTACCTGTAGCTAGAAAGGTGACAGTGTCACACACAAGTGTTTTGGCTGCTCCTGAGCACTGCTCCCACAGTATCAAGGCTATCTCTCCAACATCTCCCCACACCCCTAAAGGCCAGTAGCCTGGGGGTGGGCAAGAGGCTGGGAGATGACAAAGCCAGGACAGCTGACTCAAGCTGACCAAGGAGATATTCCATACCAAATAATTATTGTACTCAGCACTAAAACTAAGAGAAAGAAGTAGGAAGAGGGGCATTTGTCATTTAGGTGTTTATTTTCCAGAGAATCCACTATGCATACCAAAGCCATGTTTCCCAGACATTGGCTGGATGTCACCTGCTGATGGGAAGTAGAGAATCGATCTTTTTGTTTCCCTTTGCTTCCTTGTGCAGCCTTTCCTTTTTCTTTATTAAACTGCCTTCATCTCAGCATATGAGTTCTTCTTACATTCCTCCCCTGGGCCCTGCTGAGGAGTGCAGTGATAGAGCAGCTGGATGAGAACCTGCAGACAGTCAAGGTCATCCCATCACTCCTTTATACAGCACAAAATCAGCTCTTTCCAGCCAACCATTCCCTGTGAGAACATTACACAAAAGTACTTCTGAAAGGTCACAGCCCAATTACAGCCCAATATATTCTATGTGTGTCTTTCTAGGTCTCCTGGCCATTTCCATCAATAAGGCAATTAATCATGTGTATTATTTGTCTGACACCAAAATAGACTGCTGCAAAGGTATCCAAAAGCTTAGAAGCAGGCATCTACTCTATAACAGGATAAAAATAAAATCTCAATTTGTACTCCAAAATGCACAATGACCATGGTTTTCAAAGAGGTATGAGGCACTTAGATATCAGAAAAGGCTGATAATTCCCTTTTAATTGTCAGGCAGACATAGCACATAAAAAGCAAACACTTTTAGAAGAGCAACGTATGATGATATACATTCACGAGCACAGAAGTTTTTAGTGAGTTTAACATCTTACATAAGCCAAACTAAAGCTGTTATCTCCTTCCCGTCATCCAAGCTGATGGTCTTAATAAAAAGAATTGGACAACTAACAGTTGCATAATAAATGAATAATTAGGACACTGGAAGATTTTTTTAAATATCAGATGCACAAAACTCATCTTACCTGTCCTCTGCCTTGTTATTTTCTCCCTCTTTCCCATCTATCCCTTGTACTCATCAATTATCTTTGATCAATTTAGACACTATTGAAGAAAACAGAATATATCTTTTGGGTTGTTTGTGCTATTTGAAGTACAAATATTTCTAACCCAAGCTTAAGCCTTTGAGTCCTAAAGACATAATGAATTAAAAAAAATATATTTATTATTTCCTGCTTAAAGAACTTTAAACCCTTCTAGCCTTACAGAAACAGGTTAGACTAAAATTTCCAATCTCAACTTCTCTCAGAGGTTCTCATTTACCTGACACATAAATGAGATAAACTTCCCATTTTGACACTCAAGATGCAACAGGAAAACAAACTTCTTAATTGTTTTCAAACTGCAATGTTTTCCCATTTGAAAATCTAACTCTTTTTTAGGTAGTGAAAATCTTCTATAATCCTAACAATTTGATAGATTTTCCCAAATCAAGTTCTCATGACAACAGTTCCTGAAAAGTCAGTACTCCTGACTAAATCACAGTTGTTTCCTTGCCTATGCTTCTATGCTAGAGCTGAAAAGGATTCACATCCTGTATATTTCCTCTTTTATTTTGCCTATATGTACAGCACAACGTCTACAATATAAATACCTTCATCTTGAAGGTCAGGTACTAAACTAATTTGTATTTGATGCTATTATTGTATATTTTACAAAAATATACAAAATATACAAAATATTGTATATTTTGTATTTTATAATGTTGTGTATTTGTATTAAAAGATATTCTTTATAAAACTCTTGAAAAATTGGCTTCAATAAATTTACTGAGATACTAATCTATACTAGAGTTTTTCACTTATTGAAAATATTTTCACAGAAATATATTTCCAGTTTGCCAAAGCATACATAATTTCTCTTTTTTCTTGAAGACCACAAGGTGGCATGTGAAACATACAATAACATCAACAACATACTTGAAAGACTACAGTAGAGAAGTGGTATGCAGTTCTATCAGATGACCACAACTTGAATATTCACACAGTTTTAAGAAACAGTCTGTCTTTTGTAGGAGCTTGCCTTTTTCAGTCCAAGCTCTTTGCATTGGAAAAGGAACAAGATATGCAAGCCTTTTATTAATAAGGAGGGATTATTCTTTTTAACATAAAAGTATATTAAGGCATTCTAACAGACAGTGGACCTCACTACCCACAGAGTCATCAGAGTGAACTCCAGCAAATTTCTTCCAGGATTTCCATTTAGCCATAAGAACCAGATGATCATCATGCATGCAGCTGTGCAGATATGCAGCTGTGTGGTGTGCTAAATCTTCATTTTAGTGAAAAGTTATTAGGAGGTTTTCTTAAGCATGAAACTTTATTTTAAAATGAAGACTTATGGAATCTGGCACTGTTTTGCTTCACCATGGAAGTTCTGAGCCTATTCACACTGATGTCTGAGTACAATTAAAAGTTTTTCACTTATCTCACATACTTCTAAATTCAGCAGATTCAGGAGATGCCATTGGGATGCCTAAAGGACACCAAAGATCCAACATTGTTAACTGTTAGGAGTGATTGTTGGGGTTATCTGCTTCTCACATGCTTTACCCAAGATGATAATATTACATTTTTGCCATTGCCAGCAAGAATTGAATCATGTTGATGTGTCCAGTTTTCTGAATTGCACTCCAGAGGAACACCTTCATTCCTCAGATCACTTCAGATGCGTTCCAAACTCAATCTTTCTGCTCCAGCCCAACTACAATCTCAGCCCTTCTGGGTTATTTTACCCTGTACAAAGGTGAGATGTGGTAACCCCAGGCCAGTTAAATCTTTACAGGAATTTCCTATATTGACCAAGTGTCAATATGTTCATGGAAGACAGCCACAGAAAAGGTCCATCTGCTCCACTCTATAAACAATTGTGAAAGGGTCATGTTAATGACCTATGGGCATTCAGACAAATTGAAACTGTAAAAGTGTTGTACTCTGTATAAACAGAGCCCTCACGTAATACAGGTTTTGCATATATATTGTTCAAGAAAATATTCCACCTTCATTTCTGTTTTGTTTTTTTGGTCTGGTTTGGTTTGGGTTTTTTTAGGCTTTTTTTTTTTTTAATATACTATTTTCTAGAATTTACCCCACCGCTAAGTGTTACATTTGTGATGAAAATATGCCTTACGTTATTCCCAGATGACACATGCTAATCGTTTATGCAAACAGGAAGTGAAGGCCATGTGTTTATGCCTGAAAAAATGATTAACAGGTTGATTCATTGTGGCTTACCATAAATCCTTCAAAGTATAAGCGCTGTTGCTAAAAGTCAGAGACTTTCAACATAATACTCATTAGGAAATACCTGCTCCTAAATGAATGAGAAGTAATTGCACTTACTAAAAAAAATTACTGAGGCTTTGACTATCAGAATCAAAGAATCTAGGCAAAATTTGACCTTGAAAGGTTTTCAAACCTGGAGCTGGAAATTTGGGCTATTTTTCCTATTATGAATGCAGTTCTGTATGCTACTAAGTATGCTAAGTTCTTACAAGTCTTAACTCCTCATTTACAGAGAAGTTGCATCTTAATTTGATTTCAAAACACATAGATGTTTGTCAAACAAACATGCCAATTTTCCCCTTATTTAAGTGCCAACATAAATCACAAAAAAAAAAAAAAAAAAAAAAAAAAAGAGTAAATGTATAACATTTCTAACTCCCACATTTCCCACCTGGTTCTGTGCATCCACTTGATTATCTAGACCTTGTCTTGCATTCTTGTAGTTAAGTAATGAATGTTGTTCTCCTTTATGACTCTGTCACGACTGACAGCTTGACAGCTATTTGGAAAGAATTGTAGCTATTCAAGCTAGAGGACAGAGCTCCAACACTTTATGTATTTCTGGGAACTGAAATTACAGACCTAGCAGATTTGTAACACTTCAGGAGGTGCCTTGAATCACAGAATCATAGAATGGTTTGGGTTGGAAGTGACCTTAAAGATCATCTAGTTCCAACCCCTTTGCCATAGGCAGGGACATCTCCACAAGATCAGCTTGCTCAAACTCAATCCAACCTGGACTCGAACACTTTCAGGGATGAGGCATCCACAACTTCTCTGGGCAACATGTTCCAGTGCCTCACCATCCCCACAGTAAAGAAATTTTTCTGATATCTAATCTAAGCCTACTCTCTTTCTATTTGATTTTATTTCCCCTGTAATGACATGCTTTTATAAAAAGTTCCTCTCCATTTTTCTTGTACAGTCCTTTCAGGTACTGGAAGGCTGCAAATAGCAAAAAGCCTTCTCTTTTCCAGGATAAACAAACTCAATTCCCTTGCCTTTCCTTGTGCGAGAGGTGCTCCATCCCTCCAATCATCTTGCTGGCCTCCCTTGGACTTGCACCAACAGGTTCATGTCTTTCCTGTGCTGGGTATCCCAGAGTTGGATGCAGCACTCCAGGTGGGTCTCAGCAGAGCAGAGCTGAGGGGCAGAATCCCCTCTCCTGACCTGTTGGCTTTGCATCAAATCTGCTGCACTTGTATAATAGTTTAAATTTTCAAAAAGAAAATAAAAGGGGGAAAAAAACTTGTTCTAATTCACTGATTAAATAAATTTTTTCAGCTTTCTCTCAGCTGAACTAATTTTATGGGAAACACCAAGAACAGCAGCATTTTAGACTGAAATACAAAATAAAGGTTAAAACCTGGGAGTAGGGGGAAGGGGGAAGCTGAAGTGTTTGAGGAAATACCCAGCGTAAAAAAATGCACATAGATTAATCCTGAATGCAGCAGACCACTGAATACCTAATACTACCCATGCTTGTAAAGTTGGAGGTGTCAGGAAATGCTCCTAGGCCTGGCACTCATCTTCCAACAGGAAATAATTCTGTAAGAATTCTATTAGAATAATCCTTTTTGGTTCATGAGAAATACTGCTCTCCCAGTAATCTCTGTGGTTCAGGAATTAGAGCTAGAAACTACTCTTAACAGGCATTTCTGATGCAGATTCTGTTTCAGATGGATGACAGTCATCCCATGCTAGTCATCCTTGTTGCTAAAAAATGGTCAAACACATTTTTATTGGATTTAGCACCTAGGGTGGACCTGGGCTTCACCTGGCCCCACTGAATCCACATGCTAAGAAAGGTACAGAAGACTACCACAGTGTTATTGTGTCTAAGGAGAATCTTTCAAAATCACCCCCTCTTTTCCTTCCTCCTCTGCCAAACTTTTGCCTCTGCATTACTTCCACAATGAAAGCTTCACTGAGTTCATGCAAAGCCAGAGGCTAGAAAGAGGACTACCTTCATAAAGTTGCTCAGGTCCCACAAGCAAGTGGAGAAAAGAGGAAGCTCAGTGAAAATAGCAAAAAAAAAAAAAAACAAAAAAAAAACAAACCATTGAAATGGTTCAAGTGTGAGGTGGCTTTGTTAAACTGCTAGGGCTGAAAGGAAATATAATTTACCTTCAAAAGAGCACTAGAGTTTATCCTGGTAATACACTCATGATGTGTCATCACCACATGGACACCAACATTAGCACAACATGGAAATAAAAATCCAGGTGACTCAGAAACATCAAACCCTAAGCACTCCCTCCCTCCCTCCTTCTCTCCAAACTGCTAGAAAATTTCTCAGCAGCTCTGCTCCTCGTTTCAGTCAGCTGGGTAGTGTCAACATGTTGCAATAGCTGGTTACAAGTACTTTCATGCAGCTCTCTTAATATAAAATTGTGTCAACAGACATCTAAAACCATAGGTAGCAACTTCCAAAAGAGCTCAGATGCTCAGGAACAGCCCACCTAGAGTGTGGCACATGCTAATAAAGAAGGGTTGGTTGAGGCTGGCAGGAGAATACACAGAGGATTTCAAAGACTGTTGGTTTCCATGGTTGTAGTACTCATTACCAATAGATCTGAGTAAGTGTATCATTACATTGCCAGCGTGACAGCAGGCAAAACAGGATCTCAGCCAGAATCTAAGAACCTGATGCATTATTTCAGAAAAAAATACTTGTTTCAGCAAGACCAAACACAACTGAAGAGGTTACTACCAAAGTCCTTCATTCCTGCAATGTGGATAATTCAAAATATTCAGGCAAAATATTCCTTTTTAAATGCTATTGTAACCAAAAATCCCTTATCTTTTTATGTAAAACTTGAAAAATCCACAAAATAAAAAGCAATGTGCAATGTGGATAGTACAAAATATTCAGGCACAATATTCATTTTAAAAAGGCTATTATAACCAAAAATCCCTTGTCTTTTTATGTAAAACTTGAAAAATCCACAAAATAAAAAGCAGGGACGAAGGCATTGTGATTACTGAATGAAAACTCATTTTCTAAAGCAGGGTATTTTATGCAGCTCCTAAGACACAAATAAGATTCAGAGACTATCATGTGCTAAGGTGAAAAAAGCACCATTTCCCCAAATTTTTCAGAATATTTAGTAAGCAACAGAGTCTGTCGAACAGCAAAAATATAGTAAGGTTGTTTGGATGTAAAATCATCATCATGCAACCATAGCTTCTTTCAATCTGAACATCTTGTCTTGACAACAAAGTGATTCCTGCCATTGTGGAAACACAGTCCATCAGGTGAACTGCAAAAAAACCACAACTAGATGTGGTGCTTATCCATAAAAATGAAGGCACTATAATTTTTTGGTGGATGGACAAGACTGAAACAAACTGGAAAAAAAAGTATTTTACATGCAGGTTGTGTGAATTTTTTAAAACATACACATGACTATAAAAGGATGCATGTATATCTATGTATAAGAGGCCTGGTTTTCAGGTGGAGATGCACAGGGAGAGATATGTATTTTATGCCTCTTCTCAACATCAATGTGAATACCTGTTTACAGTAAAAATGCCAAAGCTCTTTCCAGACTATGCTGCCCACAGGGAAGAATGTCAAAAAGCAAATATCACCTCAGTATGGAAAGTGTGTTTAATTTCAGTAGTTATTTTACTTGATCTTTTACAGAGATACAAGGAATAGAAAGTGTTTTACAAGTCAGCATCATGATGTACTGATCACATAGTAGCTGGCTGCCCTCCTGGATTTTGCAAGCTGACAGAAGACTAAGCCCCTCACTATAGTTTTCACACTTTCAGAACCATTTTATTCCAGTTTAAATTCAAGTAAATTACAGTCACAACAACACTAATCAAACCACTATGAAAACCACACACAGAAAATATATCCTCTTTGCTGTGGACTTTGCTTACCTCATTATCAGTGGGGATCTTCAGGAAATTTCCATGTGAAAGGACGACTCAGATCCAACACTTAAAAATGAAAAGGACTGTGTGGGAAATCTCACAAGTTTAAATTTCAAAGAAGTAAAACACAGGCTGCCACATGCTATAAATACTGTTTCTATCATTTAGAAACAGTATTTAACAAAAAAACTTTAGTTTTATCAAAAGTTTAATCTATTCTAGGACCTCAGCCTTGCCCCAAGCTGTCATTAGGGTTGGGGTTAGGGTTTGGGGTGTCACAAGGACTACAGCTCCAGGAACACTGTACCTGGAATAGGCATGACAAGAGAAGCATGGCACTGCTCCAACAGTGCTGCCTCCACATCCACTTTTAGAATTACAATAATTTTCCTGGGGTTTCAGTCAGTGTACTTAACACTATAAATATACGTTAAATCAACACAGCACACAGTAACAAGATGCACAAATAAATCTTCAGTATAGGGACATTTTAATGGCAAAGACTGTAAGTATGTATTTACACAGTGGTTTTATAATGCAAGCTCATGGTAATTGTCCTTTGCATATCATTTTCTTTTGAAAACAAAATCTTCCTTATACACCAAATTTAAAATTGTATGACTAATGGTACTACCAACATGGTTAATACAGAGAGAGGTATGCATAAACAGATACCCAAAACTTCCATATTGGAAACATTGCCTCAAGATTACAGCTTTGGGAAACTACCTAGCGTGTCTAGAGGATACAGACTAACTGAAAACTGAAAGTAGAGTAAGCCACTGGTGGCTTTACATGGTTGCTCATACGTTCATAATGCTGAAGCATTTAATCTTGAAGCATAAATAATCCAAAATACAAGACAATTGTCAAAGTCATAAAGTGCTAGGATGTAGACAGAATTGAAAAGTTGCTGCCATGTCTTAAAATGAATGCTGTGAAATATTTAACATATTATAGCCTGAAAAAGTAGGTATTTTCCCTCATTCTCTGGTCTATATCCATGAGTGGGAGAACAGAGAGGTAAAAAGCTACAGGCGCTTAGCCCGTGATCCACATACATGGAAAGGCAAGTGAGTTGTTCTATTTACCTTTATTTCATCCTGTGGAACTGTCAATCCTTGTGGAAAGCTACAAATCTATACCTTTAAGTTAAATTACTTCACTAGTCTGTGAGAACTTGGCTTGGTGAATAGGCATTACAAAAGCTTCCTGAGCAACCTTCACATAAAGCTCTCATAAATACATCCATGTATCAGGGAGCTCTCTATGAGCATGGGCAAGGGTGAACTTGCACTTACTGGAAATTGCGAAATTATCTTTTTGAAATACTGTTATCCTGAAAAATCTTCCTAGGACAAGCGTGGAGGAGATAAGCGACTGCATGAGACAAAGCTTTCCTCACTTCGCCTGAGCAATGAGTATACACC
Organism: Vidua macroura; assembly: GCF_024509145.1. Taxonomy (NCBI): domain Eukaryota; kingdom Metazoa; phylum Chordata; class Aves; order Passeriformes; family Viduidae; genus Vidua; species Vidua macroura. The sequence goes on from NC_071571.1 coordinate 128,750,830, forward strand.
GGATGGGGCTCTGAGCAACCTGGTCTAGTGGAAGGTGTGTCCTATCCTAGCAGAGGAGTTGGGACTAGATGATCTTTAAGGTGCCCTCCAACCCACATCATTCTGTGATTCTATGCAGCGAACAATTTACTGCGGCGATCTGCTCTCGGCTCTGACATCCTGCATCATTTTTCGAGCGCAGAACTCGCCCGCGCCCCGGACGGAGGGCGATGCTCCTCCTGTGCAGCGCAGGGGACGCTCCTTCGGACGGGATGGGGAGGATGCTCCATCCACGGCCCGAGGGACGCGGCCCGCCACAGCGCTCCGGCGGCTCCCGAAGGGCGAGGCCGCTGTCCCGGCACGGCGCTCCACGGCACGGCAGCACCGCGCTCCCCCGCCTCGCTCCTCCCATCCCGGCTGCTCCGCCTTTCCCGACCCGCAAACCGTGGGACGCTTTTTCCGTGAGGAAGTGGATCGGCGGTGGGGTAGAAGGAGTAGAGAAGTGCTGGCCAGCTGGAGAGCAGGCGGGGCAGGGAGGTGCGGGGGGAAGCGAGGAAGTGGGGCCGGAGGAGCGGCGCTCCGGGCCCCGCTGAGCCCGGCGGAGTGCGAGCATGAGCGGCGGGGGTGGCCGGGCGGGCGCCCTCAACTACGGCCTCCCCTCCATCCCCTCCAGCAAACTCCCGGACTTGCGTTTTATCAGCCGGGGCGCTTACGGGACCGTGTCCGCCGCCCGCCACGCCGACTGGAGGGTCCCGGTGGCCCTCAAATGCCTGCAGGGGCCGCTGCTAGACAGGTAACGGGGTGGGCAGGGGGCACCACCGGGGCAAGGGCCGAGCCGAACCCGCCTTTCCCTAAACCAGCCCCCAGAAAGGGTCGAGGTGCCGGTCGAAGATGCCGGCGTGGGTTTCTGAGGTCTGTGGATCAGATCCTGGTGTTTCCGTAGGCAGCCTTGCTTTAATTCCACGGGGAAATGGGATCCCACGAGGATGATTCAGCTTGAGCCAAGAGAAAGCACGGACCGGCCCTGGAGCTTCCTCTCTTTCGATTATTGTAAAGGAGTGGTTTCGATCTCGGTCTCTGAGACACTGAGTTGTTTCTTTTGGAGTTTTTTTCTTCTGCACTGTGCACCTTGAGCCCTCCTTATGGTGGGATTGACAGAGTTTGGCTTCATGCTGGGTCTGTTGGTTGCTAACCATTTTGCTGAGGTATTCTCAGGATATTGAAGTACAGTGATTACTGTAGATTTGGTGTTTACGTAGAGAGAGGAATATCGGGAGTATACTGTTCTATCCACTAGAGCTTGCTTTTAGAAGAAGCTTCTCTGAGACCACACGAAATTATTATTTTCCCGCAGATCTCACAGTACTAAGAGAAGCTGATTTAAAATAATAGGCTTGTAGATCCTCCCCCCCGCCCCGGAGAAAACTGGTATTTTCCGTGTAACAGTCGGGTTCCCTATTTTCCAGGTACCCAAGTGGCAGCATATTTATTACAGGAGCTGTCACTTCATGTAAGGGGACAGCAAGTTGTACTTGTCTTCTAGTCTTCAAGCTTTTGCCTCAGGTTTCTTTGATCTAGTATTAGGCCTTTAGGTAGGATAGCTTCACCCAGAAAGGCTTCTAGTCTTGTGACTCAATATACTCAAATATAAGACAAGTTGTTTTAAGCTCTTTCACCTCTTATTGCCCAGGTTTGTGTATACACAGGCTTTATCTCTGAAATCTTGCCAGAAATGGAATTTCAGTTATGTTGTGTTTTCTGATAAGTTGGGGGAGGGAGTGGACAGACAGGTGTTGTGGGAGATTTTTTGTTTTGGAATTTTTTTTAATGTCTGCATAAATCCCAGCTAATTGGAAATACAGCATTTATCCTCAGAATAACAGCTGGGAGAAACCACCAAGGCTATTTTTAGACTTGTAAGAATTTGGATTAGTGGGACATCTAACCTGTGAAATTATGATTAGAAGGGCAAGTGAGGTGATCAAAATAATTCAGTCACTTACCATGATGCCTTAGGTTTTAGCTTTTTTTATTTCTCAGATCAGTACTGCTTTAGGATGTAGTTCTGAGCTTCATATTAAGGGATAGTAAGCTCTCTTCACAGAGTAGCTAGGCAAAACAATTCCTTTCCTAGCTTGGAACCAAGGACAACCACCCAAATTTCAGTCCCGAGAGCATAAACAACATGGACTGAAGAGGGAAAAACAAGAAGGATCAGACTTCATAACCTAAAGCTATAATTGGACAATTACCTCCAATATGCTAATGGAGCAGAACTTATAAAAGTGTGAGACCTTGTGACTGGTCACACACTTTTGTGACCATTTTGGCTTCATCTTGGATGTAGCGTTGGCTGGGCTCTTGTACTGCCTAAAGTGTGTCCATTGAGGCCTTTTAATAAATACCTGCTTTATTCTTTAACTCTGCCTAGCCTCTGTTCTAGGTCAGCCTTAATAAGGCATCACCATATATCGTGCAAAGCCCAGAAATGCTGTCAGAAAACTCAAAGCTGTAAAAAAATCCATCATACCGAGTCTCAGCAGCAAGTGCTTTGTTGGTTGTACAGTAGGCAATATAAAATGCTAGCCTGTAAGTGTTGTCAGGAATAGGGATGAGTTCATGATGCCATTAATTCCCCAAGTGAGAAGCATGTGCTGTGCATCCCAGAATATGGTATGTGACCAGGCAAAGAGCAAAGCCAGTTGGGAAGCATTTGTGGGAATGTGCTCATTTAGGCATTACTCAGTGCCCTTCTGGCATGGAGCAGACAAAGGTGAAGTGACTGACAGGCACAGGAATAGACTGCAGTATATCGCAATTTGTTTCCCAGCCACAGCTGAATCCCATGCTAATGTGCCTTACTGTCTGGGAAAACCCCAAACTTTCTCAAACTTAGTCATTCTGGAGAGAGAGAGGAAGGTATAGAGTTGTCTCTTCCATCCCATGCTTGTCTCAAAGGCTGCCTTTTTACTTCTGACATTTCCTAGAGTTTCCTATAAGTCTTTTTCTATCACATAGATAAAAGGACCTTAATTTCATATCCATCTAAATTCAAAATTTCCTGCTGCTAAGAGCTGCGGGCTTTAGTTCACTCTTTTCCCATATATCCTGACGGCCTTTTCTTTGTGAGTGCTAAGCCTACCTTGATGGATCCAGATTGCTCTGAGTGCTTTGGGGTGTGCCCTGAGCTCAGTGGGCACAAGCCAGCTCTCAGCCTGGAGCTGTGCTGTGCACATAACACAGTGCTGTGCTGAACAAATCATGATGGGCATAGCCCTGGCCCCAGCACAGCCCTATTGCTTCTGAGTCAGACTGGCTCACATCCAAAGGATCAATATGCTGTAAATGTCCTGTATTTGAATATCCTAGTCATGTACTTGTACCTGTACCAGTCTCCACTAAGATCAATTTTTGTTGAATTATGCTTTGTGATCCAACTATCCTCACTGACAACAAACCCTTTTTTTTTTTTCAAGACTATTTGAGATATAAGGCATACCAAATAGTTTCTATTTGCAGGGATGGAATCGTACTCAATCTTAAATAAAACTTGACCTTCTCAAATCCATGTGCTGCAAGGCCTGAATTTGTGAAGATGCATCAAACCCACAATTATGAAGAGTTTTAAGGATGCACACAGTCAAATTCAGGCATCCAAAGGCACTCATCATGAGGCTGGTCTATTCCTGCTTGCTGTGAGTCTAGGGGATGTTTTTTCCAGAGAGTGATTCAAAGCAGGAGCTGTTTGAGGGAACACTTTATGTGAAAACAAAGGATAGTTAGTTGTTCCTTTTCCTTCAGGAAGGAACTTACTTTCTTTCAGAAGTCAAAAGTACATTCCTTTAACCCCTATTATATTAGTGTACATCAGAATCCACTAGATTTAAATGGTTGGAGAATCATGTGTATTAAAATCTCCACTCTCTAGGAGATAATTATCGGGCTTGAGTGAAAACTCAGGTTTTGAAGGTGTTCAGTAAAGTGGGAGAAATGCAGCTGGCTGTTAATATTATGGTTACAAGGAATGGTGGAAGCTGGAAGTTCTGACTTTATTTATTGGAAACATGGATGAAATGTGTGATGGAAATAGATTTGTGTGGTACAACAAAACCAGGGAAGCCGTCTTGTCTGCATTTTGCAGATTCTGATTTGTCTTACACTGTCTTGTTCTCAAAGCAGCATGGTAGAAATCAAGTGGTGAAAAGGTGGTGCATACAGGGATATAACTGATAGAGAATATAGTGAACCCAGCATTTGCTTGGAGTTTCGCAGTACTGGTATGGTAATGTATATTATTTGTTTGCTTGTTTTCTTTAAGCGATAGAAACCACCTTCTAAAAGAAGCAGAGATATTACACAAAGCCAGGTTTAGTTACATACTGCCAATTTTGGGAATCTGCAACGAGCCTGAATTTCTGGGGATAGTAACAGAATACATGATCAATGGGTCATTAAACCAGCTATTGCATGGGGTAAGTGTACTTATGGTCTTTAAATATGATACCTGGCTGCTTCAAGTAGACTGTAATTTTCATACTTAATTAGTACAGTAAAGTATTTTATTTATAATATTTCATGTTAGAAGACAGTATCCCTAGTAGTTTTGGTGTTCAGAGCTTCTGTATCTCAAAAACACAACTAAATTCAGCTGATTTAAGTTTTGTTAAACTTTTCCCTTTAATGTTGTGACCTATAATAAACTTTATGTTGAATTATTACATACAGTCACTTTAAAAATCTCAGTTATTCTCTAATTAGATTCTGAAATACTTATGCTTGCTTCAGTCTGGGTTTCTGAATTACTGCCAATACAATTGATTTTTTTTCATGAATTTGAATTTTTTTTAAAAAATGAAGATTTTGACTTTTGTTTATAGAAGCTAAATATTGCTAATATAAACAGGTATGATTATTCAAAGCTAATTCAGTTGTGTCTCAATAGAACGAAAGTCTCTTCTCCACCTTTCATCAATACACATGCCTTAGAGAACTCAGCTGTGTTTTTCATAAAGGCAATAGTGTCAATATAACTTTTAAGACTTCAGTTGAGTTTTACTGCATTTTTCTTGCTGTATTATTATTTATAAAGGCAGTATTTTGTGCATAGTTTTAATACAGTTTTGTTTTGTTCTCCAATTTTAATTGCAGATATGATTTTTGCCATTCTTTGTGTAGGACTCATAAATTGTGGGTTACAAGTTTCATGCAGAAGTTCATCTGTAATTAATATTTCCATATGAATGAGTAGTGTAGTAAATGTTCAACATGATGTATAGCAGTCATGAACTACTATGTGAATGCTAGGGAATGGAAACATAGCACTGCATAGTTTTTTTTTTTTGATAATGTTTCTTGTAACAGCTTATGAGTCTTAATGCACCATTACAATTTTTTAAGGAGTTTGTGTAATGTATGTTTTAAAAGATTACTGTTTGCCCAAGTCACTTTCTTCTTTTTATTAAATAAGTCTTTGTGTGTGCTGTTAGAAAAGAGGATTATATTCTGGTTTTGTGGTTTTATCTTGGCAGAAAGATGTATATCCCGACATTCCCTGGTGCCTGAGATTCCGCATTCTTTATGAAATTGCTTTGGGAGTAAACTATTTGCACAACATGAATCCTCCATTGCTGCACCATGACTTAAAAACCCAGAACATTTTGCTGGATGATGAGTTTCATGTCAAGGTAGGGTTATTTAATTCTTATGTTCTTCAGCATCCAGAATGAGTGTAAGTGTTTTCATTATTGTAGAGGAGGAAGGGTGAGTTATGGCCATACAGAGAGGATGTAATTGTATGGTGGATTTTTTTTTTTAATCCTTGCAGACAGAACTTCAGAGTTTTTCTTTTGAAAACTCTGTATTTTATCTGTCTGAAAAGACCAGAAAGATAGAATTTAGGCTATTTCTGCTATAGCAGTATCTGATACTCAATAGTGATGACACTCTTGTTTGTCAGCCTTCCAAGGTTAGTTACATCTGGCTCTTCCTGAGAAGAAAATAGAAAGTGTTCCTGCCTGAGATGCTCTGACAAGTTACTTCTGATAGGCAGTAGGTCAAATTCAAAGCTTAATGCTCCATTTGATACTTATCATGCAATATGGACATATCTGTTCTGTTGGTGCTGTATAAGAACATGTAAAACAGGACTTTAAAATCCTAGTACGTTGGAAGGTGGCTTTTGTGAAGCTCCTTAGAACAAGCAAACACATGCAGAAGTATCAGTAGTTAAAAACTTCTGCCTTTTAAAATACCACTGCCGTGATGTGAAAAAGAGACTGAAAGTACTTCTGACAAAATGTTTAGGTGCTTCCATAATTGCAAGAGTTGGTTTTGTTGTTTCTTTACTTTAAAAAGACCTGGTTTTACAATTGATAGAATATTTTACTCGAGTAAATGGAAATAAGAGCTACTTTGCACTGAATTTATACTTGAAAAGTGAATGTTTCAGTTGCTACTGTAAGTTGGGTCTCCTTGTGAGTCCTTTGAGCAAAGATCCACTGCTGGTTTCTTCTTTCTCCATTTCACAGAAATTTTTCTTGGCAGCAAAGTTCCTCACATGGCATTGTCTCCGCTCACACCCTCAGCAGGTCATACTTCCTCCCACTCAATTGTGCTGGAATTGCCATCTCTCAAGCTTCCTGATAAACCTGATCAGGGAGTTAGTCCAAGTCATTTTTTTATCCACTCTCTTTCTAATCCCTAACAGCTTTGGTGTGGTCTGGTGCTCTGCCTGATCATATCTGAACAGTTTCTTTGCTGAGATACTTGAAGGGAAGAGGTTAACTTTTGCATACCTGCCCTGCCTCCTGTAAGGAGTGTCCTTAGGGTTTTAAGTGAAGCAAGATTCTCTAAATTAGTACAGTTTACAGGAAATGCAGAAAAGGTTATTATGCATGCCAGTTAGAAGAGACACTGCATATGTATAAGAGTAACACCGTTCACGGGAGTGCTTCTAACTGTCCCTGATTTACTGAATGAGCATGAGTTAAGACCAATTACAATGAGGAAGACTTGATAAGAGTGAGTTGTAGAAAAGAAAGGTTACTTTTCATTGTGGATTTTGATGTATGCTCTTCAGAAAGCTTGTTTCTGTTACCTTAATTGCCACAGCACTTGCACAGGCATCTTTGTTGAAAATGTTTTTGCTGTTGTGCAAATGCTGGACAAGTGCAGTGCTGGTAGCTGGCTGCTTATCTCCCATGTATGCCAGACACTGCAGCTCAGCCAGCAGGTGCATTCTGCTAAATGTTTCTCTTCTTATCCATAACCTAATCTGACATCTGGTGCCCTGGCTCGTGAATGTCTGAGGATGTAAATGCAAGTCAGTTACTTCTTAATGTAGATGCACTGTGTCCTGTAGAAAGGAGCAAGGCCCCAGAGTGCACAGTAAAGAAAATATTCAGCAACTTTTTGCAGCACAGAATTTCAGAATATCAAATTTATTAATTCAGGATTAATACATCATAGTTTTGGGAGTGAGGTGAAGTGCGCTAAAATTGTTCTGTGAGAGGAGCTGCCTTGGTATATTGGCAAGCTGAGTTATGTACAACTACTACGATTTATACTAAACTTATGCTTTCTTCACAAGGGAGCTACAAGTAATCAATGATTTTTTTGTTTGTTTTTTTTAACACAAGGAAGTGTTTTGCTTCATATGGCACAGGTATCTACAGCAGATTCCTCAGCCATAGTGTACATGAGTCCTTCCTTAAAAGAAGAGGATAGGGAAGTGCTATAGGGATAGCATGAGTCACGACCTGGGAATGCTTTATGGACTGGAGTTGATGTTTCCTGTTGCTAGGAGAACCACATACTTTTTGTGTGTCAGGTTAAGAGATTTGGGTGACTCCTTTTTCTGGATGTATTTCAGGAATTTCTAACAATTGTCAGCAGATAAAACCAGTTTTTCTTCTCAGAACAACTGATTTGACCTTTCCAGATTGCAGATTTTGGCATGTCCAAATGGCGTGTCGTATCCATGTCCCAGTCCCGAAGTGAATCCTCCTTGCCGGAAGGAGGGACAATTATCTACATGCCACCTGAGGATTACAACCCCAGTAAGAAAACCCGGGCAAGTGTGAAACATGACATCTACAGGTAACTCCTGTTGTCCTCTAGTGGGGCTTGAAATCTGAGCTCAGATATGATTTACTGAACTTAGATTTTAACATATTCTCAGCAATTTTATTATTTTCAAAGATAATATCATAGCTATGTAGGCTAAATTAATTTGGAAATAGAAAATTGAGTGATAGCTGGATTTAATGACTCATTTCTTTTGTGCTGTGACAAGTGTAATGCTCCAAAATTAAGCTGAGACTACAGAAATAGGTGGGGGACTGGTTTCTGTAAATGAGTGTACACATACAGACAATGCAGGGAAAGAAAAAAGCCATTCACACCATCAAGTCAATGCACATACTCTTATAATTAGTGCAATCAAATAATATAATTTTCAGAATGTACTTGGGGGAAAGAAGAAAATGTAATTTTGGAAAGGAGGTAGATAAAAACAGAGTAGTGGGGTTGGAGAAAGTAGTTACAGTTATCTCGTTAAGGAATAATTTACTTCATGAAAGTTGTGGTAGTTTTGTGTTGTCCTGAGTACAAGTAGTAGAATAGTAAATAGAGTGGTGGTGATCCATATAACAAAAGGAAATCTCTCTGAGGATATTGGAGTTACAGTCGGCTGGTCTAAAATGGTTTGGAGAGCTCTGAGATTACTTGAAGAATTTTGAGAGGAATTATCATGTGTAAAGGAAGATTGAGGAGGCATGAACTGGGCAATCACTGTGACAAAGTCACATTGTCACATCATTGTGGTGCAGTCTGCCACCTTTACCTTCACTGATCTCTGACGTGGTTATATCTTGGTGAGAGATGACTCAGTCTCAGAGGGTCCTACTGATTTCCAGGGAAACCACTATTTCCCTTAATTACCCCTTACCCTTAAGAAACACGTGAAGTTCCTTGACATTCCTTTCCAAAGACTACAGATGACAACACACCTGCTTTCTTTACCCTTTGATGAGAAGATATGGATAAGGAAAACATTGAAAAGGAAAAAAAGGTGTATTGAGGGGAAAGAAAGGGTGACTGGCAGCTTAGTGAATGGGTGGAGAGGAAGAAGACAAATGTTTCTTAGAAAGAAAATAATATTTTCAGAGGAATAACAACCAAATAGGAGAAAATAGGAGAACACATCAGAAGGGCATAAAAACCAGATAAATTTGGAAGGAAAGACATTATGTGAGAATAAAGAAGAGAGACTGAGACAACATTGGAAAGAGAGATGTTCAAGGCAGGAAGACATGAAGTTGCAGAGACAGTGAAGGACCACCAGAAAGGCCACACAGGAGGTTCCATGCTCATGATCAGAACGAAATGCTGCAAAGCAGAAATAAGAAAGGAACACAAGAATAGTGTAAAGGGGAATGCTGCAGTGTTGTAGAACTGAGAAAATAATCTTTAACTGTAGAGAGAATCCAAACTGAATGGAAGATATTATTAAATAGCTGGATGTTTTCTGGATGTCAAACTAATTGATCACAGCTGAGTGTTGTTGACATATTGAAGCTAATTTGTGAGGAAGGATCTTTCTTAAAGAAACAAATTGTTTAAACTACAATCAAGCAGCTTAACTTCTACAAAAGGGATGATTTGCTATACCAAAAAAATCAACCTGCATGGATTTGCCAGAATACATCAAAAGCAGACTTTTCTAACAGGGAGGACTGCTTTTATTAAAAGATACATGAGTAAATTTTGTCATTGAAGAATGTTAAAATGTAAGCAGAATAAATAGCTAGGAAAACTCAGTTTATATTATTTGATTTTAGGCACCAGTTATTTGTTTTTACTTCATTTTTTAAATTCTTACTTGGTAGCTGTTGGATGGTACAGTGCTCTAAGGCAGTTAAATGTAACCTATATGCAAAATTTGGTACTTCTTAGTGGTGTAGGAAGGAACCTCAGTACATTCATACCAAGGGTGGGGAGCAAGCCTTAACAGCAGTTGGTCATGGTGGTTATTTTCTGGAATGACACTGCTGCAATGCTTATAAAGACTTGGACTGAAAACATGGAAATCCACACTTGTCAACATCTTGAGTGTATTCTGAAGTTTTGGAAGCACTGAAGCTTTAGCCTGGATTGTCCTTTGTAAATCTGGAACCAGGTACTTGAACACAGTGCTGCGATTAATACTAGGAGCTTTTCATGGAATAGAGCTTCATTCAGATATGGTAGAGTATGTAAGGAAAAGTTGAAGAGAAGGACTGAGAATACAGTGCTGCTTTTAAATGAAATCAGCTAACCTTATTTAAATTACAAAGTTGTTTAAAATTACCTCTTTCTAATATATCCTGATGGCTGAAGAGAGTGACTAGTTACTAAAGATGGGGCAAGTTTGTACTCACTGAGCCACCTGCCATTTGTGTTGGTGTGAATGGAAAAGAAGGTCACTGAAGCACATGTGTGTTCAATCTTGTGGCATTTGTTCAGAGGAGTCTTCCCAAGAGTCTGTTTTGGAAAGTGAATGCTGTGTGTGAGTGACATCTCTTCCTATGGAGAAGACTGCAGACATTGAAAGCATATATGGGGAGGGAGGAAGCTGGAGTGGGCATCCCAAGGGCAAATTTGTATCTTACCTGTCTCTGTGAGGATGTATTGGGATAGAGCTGTGGATCAAAGCCATCCTCCCTGTTAATATCCAGCTTCCCATAGGAATGTCAGGAAATGTCAGTCCATAGTGGGAAGATGCCAGAATACTGCGTTTAGGACAGAGCAGTTGGCTCTCTGGGGCTCACTTTAATTTGTGTGCTGAGATTTAAACTCCGTGTACATAATTCACAACATATTAGCAGAACCAAGTTGATACAGATTTGGAATAGGAGTTTATATGCCATGGATCTTGTCTGTACTTAATAGTATTAACTAGTTCTAGATGAAGTCACCCACTAGTTTTCATATATTCATGTCATCATTTTAGTTAGCTGTAGTCAGTTCCATGTGTGCTTGAGGGACATTTACCAAAATGTTTTAAATACAATGTAAAGCTGAGCATATTGTGTTGTTAATTGTGTGTAGTCTAAAATAACATCTTGTGTACTTTTTATACTGTAAACAGTTATGCAGTTATCATATGGGAAGTGATGTCAAGGAAACAGCCATTTGAAGGTAAGGACATGTCTTCCTTTAATTTATTTTTCCTGCCTTACCTAGAGGTTAAACATGAAACCTGCAGACTTAATTATAGAGGTTACTTTCTAATAATTCAATTTCTAAGCTTGTTGAAGAACACTTTGAAATACTTTTCAAATTAGATTATATTTTTAGTATCTTTTTAATTACAGTGTTGTTTCATAAATTAAGAATACCTTTTCTTTAATCAAGAAATGTGACCTTATTTTGATTATTTAAATTCTATGTCTGCAAATGGAATTACTCCTCCTATACAGTTAGCTCTTTATATTGTATATATTTCTAATGACTTCACAATGTCTGTTTTGACAGAAGTTATAAACCCCTTGCAGATAATGTACAGCGTGTCACAAGGACAGAGACTAGACTTGAGTGAAGGAAGTTTATCAATGGACATTCCTCATCGAGGGCTTATCATAAGACTGATGGAAAGTGGATGGGCACAAAACCCAGATGAAAGACCATCGTTCTTAAGTGAGTTTACCTTGCCAGATTTCTGTTGAACATGGTACTTACAGAGCAAGGCTATAGTCTTGAAAGGGAAGTGTTAAAGATATCAGGAAATCTATGTGCTTGGTCTTGCTGCTTATGATAAAGTGCTTGGCTGCTTCCTTCATGTCTGCAAACAAACTTTTATGAATGAAATTATGTGTGTGTCATAAAACCAGGTTGGCTGTTGGAGTCTTGTGCATTTATCATCTCTTAATTTACCTGTAAAAAAGCAGCATGTTTTGTTTAACTACTTGTGTTTGGAGTTTTTTGTTTATTGTTGAAGATAATTTGGGTTTTTTTAAGGGGGAAGTGGAAGAAGTGAAGTATAAAACAAGTACTGTGGGATTTATGAGCACCCAACCAACACCAATGAACCATTGCACATTAGATAAGTTGTAGAGACTTCTGCTTGTATTTGCATCTCAGTGTAAATCTTTCACTGACACTTTAATTGTTGCATCTCCTTTATCAAGCAAGAACTGGATTTTTTTTTCCAAGCAAGGAAATGTATCTAAATACAATATTTTCTAAAATCAAAAATAAAGTAGACACATCATGACATTTCCATATGCATTCTTGTTTTCCTATGCCAATTAACAAAAAAAAAAAAAATAGTAATTTAAGTGTGTGGTCACACTGAAGGGGAAGTTAGCTGGGCTACGTACCCTAGTGTGAGCTAACTTGGATTCTCTTTTTAGTGCCATGTGTGTAGTAAGATGGTCTTTGGAAAAAAAAAAAACATGCATTGCTTTTGCCACTACTTTACTATCATAAAAAGAAAGAAGAAGTTGCAAAACTATTGCAAAATTAGGGGAAGTCCAGCTCACTGATGGGGAACTTAAGCAATTACCATAGCATAGGGACACAGACACACTGAGGCCAGTGTCATTTGGTTTCACTGGATGGGATAGGTCAGTGCTTTGACTATCCCATCTTCTCTGGCCCTGCCTCATGCCTTAGGCATATATTCTGGATATTGCTGTGTTGGGGGTGTGTTTGTTTATTTTTCTGTTATAAATCTTTACCACCTCTTTTGGAGTGGGAAGACAGCAGCCCACTCTATGGTGTTTGGGTCCTATTCAGCTAAATAGGCTTGACGGGGCTACTTTAAAACACAGCAAACTCACCAATATCTCCATTCCATGAGTGTAAGACTTACATTATCCTGGTCCAGCATTATCCTGGATCTCTTTTGGTACACATTTCTTTTGGTGGTGTGAACTGTTCTAAGAGAAGCAATCAACTTCTGTTTTAGCAGCATAAGTGGTTTGATACATGTCAATAGACAAATTATTTTTGTAAATGTCAGAAAGACACTTTAGTACAGTGACAACTTGATTTCCACTTCAAACCATTCACCAAGTACTCTTCCTTTGTTTAGAATGTTTAATAGACTTGGAGCCAGTTCTGCGAACTTTTGATGAAATAGCTATGCTGGAAGCAGTAATTCTCTTAAAGAGATCAAAGGTAAGAGGCTTGTGTTACAGTCGTGAGTTGGTCAAATGAGTTGGTAGCTTTCACTTGCTAAAAGAAGCCTAATCTTGTCATTTCTCCTCAGTTTCCTTTGTTTAATCTTGTATCTGGTTGAAACGTGTTGTGTGGTGTTGTCATCTTGTCTTATAGCAGAAATTTAATACAGGTAAATATTTCTCTTCCAGTCATTATATGAATCACAAAGTATTTACAAGAGTGGAAAGAAAGCAAATATGGAGCAGATATCTCTAAATATACCTCTGAATCCTGAAAAGGTAAATACTTTGTGTTGCTTTTAGTATGTCAGCATCCTGAGAGATTAAAGGAAGTTTAACTTGGTAAGAGGAGCTGTTCTGCACTTTCCTTTCCTGTGCAGTCAGGAAAGGCATAAGATGCATTACTTGAGCCAGGGTGAAACAAATGCAAAGCCATGTATGTGAAGATAGAAAAGGGCACGCATGCAGAAATCAGAAGGGCGTCTAAATACGGGAAAGCTCTAAATATGGCATGAAGCTGTCCAGGGGAGGTTTAGGTTGGATATCAGGAAAAGGTGTTGCACCCAGAGGGCGATCAGGCACTGGAACTGGCTCCCTATGGAATTGGTCACAGCACCAAGCCCAGCAGAGTTTAAGAAGTGTTTACACAATACTCTTGGGCAAATGAATCTTGGGGTGGTCCTGTGTAGGGCCAGCAGTTGGACTTGATGATCCATGTGGGTCTCTTCCCACTCCACATATTCTGTGAGTTGGTGATCCCCTCAAGGAGGAATGCAGCACATAATGCCTGCCAATAGTAAGAGATTGTCTACTGCTCCCTTACACCTTTATGGAGCTTGCTTGTATAGGGTAGTATAGATTTGCACTTATATTATGATTCTTAATGTTGCTGCTTTTGGTTCTTACTAGTAGTTAAACTTGTATACAAGATTGCTGTCATCTTTGAAAATATGTAAGTTTTTTGGGATTACATGCTTTCTTCTGATTTATCATATTTTAATTGTGCTGTCTATTGAGCATTTAGATAGCAAGGCAAACATGGTGATGGGAAGGTTCTCTTTTAAAGAAATTGCAACTTCATATTTGTTTCATGTGCCTGTTCAATATACACCTGGATTTCTTTCAGCCAACATACTCTAGCTCCATACAGTGCGATGCACTTCCCCTTCGGAGCATCTCTCCAGATACATCAAAATTCAAGTCTATTCCCCAGTGTAATATCCTCTCATCAGGTGAGATGCTCTTGAGTTTGTGTAAATTTAAGTTGCCATTGCAGCTTTACATTCATGCTGTGACACTGCATTTGTAGTAGAAAGTTGGGTCTCTTCATGTCAGGAAAACTTAATGCTTAACTTTTAAACTTAATGCTCTGGGTAAAAAACTAGCATTTTAAAGCTCTGACTTTCTGTTCCTATCACCTGAGAAGTCTCTACAGCTCACAGGTTCAGTTTTCCTATTCAGAGTTTTGAGTGCAGAGCTAATATTTTCTTGTCCCTTCAGACTCTTGGCAGATTTGACAGATTAGTTAACTGCATCTTCTTTTTTTTTTCTTTTTTTTCTTTTTCCTTTTTTTTTTTTGTGAACTACTTCTGAATATAAAAAAGGCTACACATTTTAAGGCATTCTAGAAGCTGAGTAAACTCAAAGTTTCCAGTGCAAATTTCTACATCATTTTTAATTCAATAACTAAAAATGTCTCAAACAGACTGCTTTGCAAAAGTATCTGCACAGACCTTTTGTAGCTGTCCCCTTTTATGAATAAAAGTTGGCAAAATTCCCTGAGAAAACTCAATTTTGAGGTTTTGCTGACATCTGAAGCCAGAAACATAAAAGGGAACCCAGGTGGAATTGCAGTATATTTTGAAACTAAAACTACATTTGAGTTTCTTCCCTTGACAGAACATCAACATATTTCAAAGGAATAGAGTGTCCTCTGGCATTGCAGGGACCAGGAGTATCAAAGCAGACAAGACTATTGACTTCACTGCTATAAAATAAGGACATTAGAAAGTATTCTGAGGTGCTGCAAAACCAGAGGTACTCTGGTAGAGGTAGGAGAGCACAGGCAATTCCTGTTTCAGCTCCTGTTTGAGCGCACACACAATTCTGAACTTCTACTCACTGTACTAGAAATGTATAAAAGAATTTTGATAAATAAATAACAGGAGGCTTAAGGACTTCCAGTTACTGGAGAAAATGGCAGAAAGCAAGTGCAGGGTACTTTGGCTGTACCTCAACTGAAGCATTTATCTATACAGCATAAAAACCTCAGAGACAAAGAATAACTCATATTTACCTAGCTTAATAAGTATGTTTTGGTGAATTTTAGAACATGGAGTATTAGTTTGTGCATGAGCATGGACTGTAAAGGTAATCACATAAGATAATGATAAATACTAGCCTTTCTTGCTGCTATGAATTCCTGTTATGAATTGTTGTGTCTGTTTGTGGAGAGCATCAGTGAAAATTTGTTGGTGCAATTAATCTGATTGGGCAGCTGGTGGTTGTTTTATAGAGCCATTGTTTAGATTTTATTGTGTTTATGTATAGGTACTGTAAAGCTTGTGAAAATAGTGCCTATAAAACCTTACTGCAGAAGAGTTTGTTACTACTTTGCCAATAGCTGCGTCAGGTAGTGTTGTAGTGGGAAGCAAGACTGACATTCATCTTGCTTTTCAAACTCAGATGCAATTGTTACAGGTGCAAATTCCATTCCAGGTAGCTGTTAGCAAGAGAGGGGTTTGGCATGGCACCAAGGCAAAAGTTAATGACTACAGAGTCTAGCTGAGTTAATGACTATAGATTCTTGTTTTTTCCATCAGTACAATCAGAATACTTTTTCAGAAAATTGCTTCTTCAGAGTTAAGACATGTCTTCTAGCCTTTAGCCTTTGTTTTCATCTTTACTTTTTTTTTCCCCTTCCCTAGTGAGCTTTTCTTGGGTATTTCTTTAAACAGATCTTTTCCCTCTTCCCATTTCATTTCTGATACAGAGAATGGGATGCACACTTTCGAAATCCCTTTGTAAAATAAACTTTATTCTTGTAGTATCCTAACTAGTCCTCCTGGTGCATGTTCTAACTTAAGTCAGTGAACTAAGGCTGTGTAGCATTATGAGAGACATGACAAACTTCTTCTGTCTATGAAATCCTATATGAACTTACTATACCTTAGAATTTTATTTTCCTTTCTCACAAGATCCTTCATTACAGAGTAACCTTCTTAGGGGTTGTTTTTATTCCTCATCTCACCTCTAATCATCAGCCCCAACTTGAAAGAGAAAGTCTAGATCTCATATTTTTTCCTTTTTTTTCTATTTCTGTTACTCCAATCTTCTAGGTTACCTAGGCTTTTTTTTTTAGTAACTTGAGTCAATCTGTTTTTTTCTGAATAACTCTCATTAGCATTTTTTTCTGAGGGAATGGGGTTGTTTAGCATGGAGAAAAGGAGGCTCAGAGAGGAAATTTTGCTCTTTTGCTCTCTGCAACTACCTGAGAGAAGATTGTGGCCTGGTGGAGGCCTCTTAACTGACAAGCAATAGCAGCAAGCAGTAGGATAAGAGGAAATGGCCCTGAGTTGTGCTGGGGGAGGTTTAGATTGGATATTAGAAAAAATTTCTTCATGGAAAGAGTTGTCAAGCATTAGAACAGGCTGCCCAGGGAAGTGGTAGAGTCACCAGCCCTGGAGGTATTTAAAGGATGTGTAGATGTGGCACTTCAGGACATGCGGCAGTGGTGGACTTGGCAGTGGTGGACTTGATGATCTCAAGGGTCTTCCCAATGGAAACAATTGTGTGATTTTATGATTGCATTTTCTTATGCTGTGTTCACTGGTCCAGGTCATTCTCTCATACCAGTACAATCCTACTGCTTTTGTCTTTATGTTAGGAAGTTAAATATGTGTGCCTAAAAATGTATAACAATCTATCCCAGGACCGCCAATTGAAATACTTTCCTGAAATGGTCTTTCACTCACAGTGGTTGTGTCCTAATCCCCTTTTTCATGCAGTAGATAATATCTGCTGCTTCACAGTACATAGTTCTGCCCACCTTTCTCCTTTGTTCATGAAATAAAATACTAGTTACTATGAGTTCTAGCCCACCAGTTTAAAATACTGAGAATGGAGTTTCTTCCACATTTTCCTATTCCTGCTCTGTGTACTTACAGACATATTCTTCTACAGGTCAAGAAAGAGCTGGGAATACAACTTCAGATTTCCCCATTGGACAGGTAATCTTGAGTTGTCCATGGGGCTACCTCACTGTGTCTTTAGATATTCATCTGAATTCTTGCAGTTAGTTAACATAGTAGTTATTGTGTCTTTATCAAGTGACACTGTGAAAGTCTAATCAAAGTTATTTGTAGTTAGGCACATGTCCTGTAGTCGTTTCTCACCAGCTCTTTGTTATCTCTTCCTTGTGTCATTCCTACTACTGCTTTCATATCTGTCATCTTTTTCTACTATAAAAAAAATTCTAAAGGTAGAAACAGTTAAACTTCCCCTCTGATAGAAATCCTTTTTACTTTTCTTTGCAAAAGTTTATATAAAGCTTTCATGAAGTTATATCCTGTTTTGATGGACTACAAAAAGTTTCCATTGGCTTCCCACTGAACGTTAACTTCTCCCACTGCTCTTCATGTCCTTTTCCCCCATCTGAATCTTTATTTTTATATTTTCATCTTTGTTACACTGCCAAACTTCATCAAAATAAATTAGTCTGCTTTCCTGCTGATTTTTAGTTACCACTCCAAATACTCAAAGGATTTCTTCTGTTCTTCTAGTCCCTACAAAAATTTTCTCTTAAACAGAGCTTTTTTGTTGAAGTTCACATCTACCAGATGTATACTCCCAATATTTCTTTAAAATAAAGCAGGACCCCAAACCATAGTCAGGCCCTTATAAAATATGAGGGGCATAAATACAGCGGCGCGTCACGATGTAACACATAAATGTACTCAGAATTTGAGTATAGGGACTAATTTGTTGTATATCATGTAAAAGTAGTTGGTTTATGACTTCTTTTGTGAAATTGCTCTAAATAGTCTCCGGTGGGTGTATGTTATTTGTGCACAGCAGTAATACAGCTTGTTCTTTTTCTTTTTCTTCTCCTTTTTTTGTCTAAGATGGAAATTGTGGGTATCTACACTCTCTTAGCAGCCAGAGCATGGATGAAAATCTGTCTGTAACTCAAAGTGCCAGACTCCTTGTGCATCCATACAGTGCTGTTCTCTCAACTGACAAGAGAATTTCAGATGCCTCAAGTTCTGCATCCCATGTGCTGCAGTCATCGCCGATTCCTTCAGGTAAAGCAAACACTATTTGATTCCAAGACCCACAATAAGTGTTCTAACACTGAATGTATGTCTGTATGAAATGGGTACTGGAACTGTTATTCACAAGCAAAATGAAAACAAAACATCTGCATATTAATAATGCAAAATTAAGTAATCCTGTCCTTGTTGACTTATATTACAAAGTAAGCAAAAACAGTGAAAAATGTGACCAAGTACAGCTACCTGTAGATACTAGCTTTTTTTTGTCCCCTCTTAATCAGATTCCTGCTGCCATGGGTCTTCTTTATCCCATTCCCTTTGCTCATAGTATTTCCATTATTTCCTACTGCTGTAGCAGTGCTACAGTCCAGCAGAACAGGAGAAAAACTTAGCTCAAACTTAGTCACCTTGTTGCCTGTCACTTCTCACTTTTTAGGCTTTCCAGTCTTCCATTTAGTAATGGTGGGGCTGAGAGAAGCAGCAACTGTCAGCATATCACCTGTAATGATCCTCTGTGTTAGTTAGGAGCCCCCTACATTATATTCTTATGCTTCAAATAACTGTTAAAAGTTAGCAAAAAAGTTAACAAAAATAAACTTTAATGATTAATTATTCAGATATATTTTTTGAGGGGCCACACAATAATATGCAACTTTATAAAGATCTATTGCATCATCCCTCCTCTAGAAATATGAGAATCAACACTCTTTCACTGTGTGAAACCTCACCTTGAGAAAGATAGCAGGAAACTACAGGGATGTTTTCAGTAATCTTCAATAAAAATCCTCCTGGAAAGTAAATTACCACCTGTCTCTTTTTAGTACCACGTCAGGTTGAACACTGGAACAGGTTGCCCATGGAGGCTGCAGAAGTACCATCACTTGGAGATGCTCAAAATTCAGCTGGACAAGTCCCTGAGCAACCTGAGTTATCCTAGAAGTTGGCCCAGCTTTGAGCAGGACATTACATCAGATGACCTCCTTGAGGGTGCCTTCTAACCTAAATTATTCTGTGATTCAGATAGAATAAATACTCTAACCACCAAATTTGTCAAATTGGAACATTTTAACTTTTTTTTTCCCAATTTGTTCTTTGTTCTGTGGCAATATTTGTTGAGACAGTTACAATCTCTTCCTTTTTTCTAATCCTTTCCAATCTCAGATTTTGTATTGGAAACCACACAACAGAATGTAGCTCATCAGTGGATACAAAGTAAAAGAGAAGAAATTATTGATCAGATGACTGAAGCATGTTTGAATCAATCACTGGATGCTCTTCTGTCAAGATTTTTACTCATGAAAGAAGATTATGAACTTATAAGCACCAAACCTACAAGGACATCAAAAGTACGACAACTGCTTGATACTTCAGACAGCCAAGGAGAGGAATTTGCCAGAATTATAGTACAGAAGTTGAAAGATAACAAACAGCTAGGACTTCAGCCTTATCCAGATATTGTATCTAATTCTCAAAGACTGCATCTTTAAATTTATTCTTTCTTTATGAAACCATGTGAATATTTCTTACAACATGATTCTTGTTTCTATATAGTATTTTATTTATATGCAGCTTTGTCTTTACTGTGCCTTTGTAGAGTCTCAGAAATGACCCTGAGTTCTTCTGTCCTGCATTTGGTCAGTGATCAATTAATAATTTGGAGTGCAATCATAAAGCCAAACACTTGACAGTTGTTGACTCATTTTGTAAAAATATTTTGTTTATACATGACAAAGAAAAACATTAAAGGTTTGCCATTTTACATATTTGCCGTTTATACACATCCTTTCCTTTCATCTCACAGGACTGAGACATTTCATCTTAACATGGCATGTTTGTTTTTCTCGTTCCATCTGCTCTTTCTCACATAGGAGAGAAAAAAATCTAGGTGCTCTTTTCCAGGGCTGTTCTGCTGTGTGTATAATAAAATTCCTTCCTTAAGCCATGCTGGTGTGCATACAGGAGGGGAGTGGTAGGTGAGAGGAAGTTTATATTGCATTTTTGCAGGATTATTTATTGGTTTGTTTTGGTTGTTTTTTTTTTTTTTTTTTCCCATTTTGTTGCCAGAGCAAGTGCCTCAGACCACGGCATTAGAAGAATTTTAGTCCAAAGAGGAGCCAAAGGGGAAGGAGGACGTTGTGCTTGTCATCTTTGTTCTGCTCAGAAGTGATACAGTAGAAAGGCTGCAGCTATAGCATTTTACATTGTGTGGTTATAACCACTTCAGCTATTCCTGAAATCATAGTAGGATGAGATCCAGGAAGAACTTATATAAGGGCATCCTCAGTTAATACCTCTTTAACATTTCCTTGGTCACCTGCTTTACCTTTGTCACCTGCTGTTTTACCACCCCTTACTTTGTCACCTGCCATAAATACTTCTCATGTCATGTTGCTAGACCAAACTTCTAACTGAATTTTATTTTTGGTATTTATATAATGAACTACATAAGTAGTTGGGTCTGTACAAAGATCAATAGTGCTCTGCCTTGCCATGCTGGAAGTAATGTGCAGGGCTCTCTTCTGCTATCCCCTGCTTTAACCTTCTCCAGATCACATCTCTGGTGTCCTTTTTTATCTGAAGGTAACATGCTGAGGCACAAGTGGAGCTACCTGAGAGGAAAAGGTATGTGGTATTTTTTTCAGTTCATTTCACAAGCCCTTAGTGACTTTATCTAGATGACTTCAAAACTAGTAAAAAAATTACTTGCTTGAATTTGTCAGAACACAGCACAGGCAGATTATTTTTGCAAACATTAATAAATAATTACAATTTCTGCTCAGGCTATCTAAAATTTTGTAAAATCCAAACTCCACATACAAGAATAGTGAAATATACCTAAATTACCATGTAAAAAGGAGGAGATAAATGAAAAATCCTAAGTGATGACTGTTTCAAAACCTATGGAGATGTGAGATCTGCCCCATTTCAATTATTCAAGTTTCAGTGTGGGCATTATTGGTTGCCAACAGCTTACTTTTTTCAGTATCTTTATGATTTTGTAAACTGAATTACAAGAATACAATGTATAGTTTATTGGATAGCAGAGGTTTAAAATTGTTTTTAGTAAAGTAAGTTTTTGACATGAACTGGGTATTTGCCTTTTATCCTGCTTCTCTCTGGAAGCTGTAAAATTAAAGTTAGCTGAAACCAGGATTATGGTGCAATGGATGGCTGTGGTTTTCCAAGAGCAGACCTAATCGTGTCTAGCAGGGAGAGGTCTGAGGAAAGCTAGTGCCAGAACTGTGTGTTTCACTGCACATCACATTTTAAGCAACAATTGTTCATTATTATTGGTGCTTAAAATAAAATTTGTGTCTTGCAAGGTGGCAAAGTAACATTTCTTCAATGTGTGTCTAAAATTCATCATGTAGTAGGAACTTTCCTGAGGACCCACTGTAAGACAGCTACGTGAGGGAAAAGAGCATCCTGCAGCTTTCAAAGTCTCCCTGCTTACTCCTGCCTGTCAGTGCAGAACTAGCTTGGTTTCCCTTAATTACAATGTTAAATGTGGCCCTGTGAAGTCACATTCAGGAATGGTGCTGTCATACTGCTGCAATCACTATGGGCTGCTCCTCTTCATGTGCCATCACCCTGAGGTGCCACAACTGCAGAAAAAGTAATTTTCTACCCCCAGCTCCAAATATGCCCATGTCTGTAAAGCCATGAGCATTCCAGCCAAAGCCCAGGCCTCCAAGGAAACCCTGAGGTTATTCAGTATAAAAGCTCGGGCCAATCTCCCTCCTCTTTCCTTGGACCCTGAGCCTCCCTCCATGATGGAGTACAACCATAGAATAGTTCAGGTTAGAAATGACTGCTAAGGGTCAGCTTGTCCAGCCCTTCTGCCATGGCTAGGGACATCTTCAACTGGATCTGGTTGCTCAGAGCCCTGTCCAGTATGACCTCCAGGAGAGACACTACCACTCTGGGTGACATCAACCAGCCCTCTCCTACGTGTAAGGCACACACAAATTTCCTTAAGTGAAAGGTGGGAAGGGGCAGCCACAGCTGGGGCTTGAGAGATACAGACAAGGGCATAAGAATGATTTGGTGTCAGCATGGGAGGAGACAGGTTGAGGTTGTGTGCTTGGCCACACAGAGCTAAGGGTGTGTGGAGGTGACAAATGTGAGAGTCAGTATGAGCCACAGTCTGATGCTTCTGTTGTTTTACAGTTGTTTTAACAGTATTTTGCACATTCCTCACTTCTGCATTGCAATTTCTAAAAGATTTTTCTGCTTATTCAATCCAAGGGGAAATGCTGCTGATGTTTCAGACTTGACAGTAAAAGCTTTTCTCTGCGTTGTACCAGCTCACTGAAAGCCTTTCAAAATGTGCAAGTAGAAACATCTTTTTATGTGTACATGGGGGAAAATAGAAACATAGGACTACACATATTATTTTCTGTGTGTTGGCATTAGATTTTGTATGATATTTTAGCACCTATAGTATTTTTGCCACTTAGTAATGGCTGCTTCTTGTGCTCTGCTCCCATACCTGAAGTTAATGTGGTTGGAAGAAGTTTGTTGGTCTGTGAGCTATGTTCTCTCCTGCATCAACTTCATGGCAAAATAAGTAAAGATCCAATTTTACCAAGATGACACAAATGCTGGCCTTTGTTTGTCATTCAGAGTCTTGCAGCTAACGGTAGAGGGTGTTTGGCAGTGTGTTTTCAATCAGGGTTCAGTGTAAGTGCATCTGTTGTGGATGAGGACTGCAGGGCCCTGTGCTGGCTGAGGCACAGAGGGCAGAGTTACGGAACAGGAGGAAGCAGAGGACTTAGCAGGGGCACCACTGAGATGTTTGCTGCAGCTGAGCAATGGTATGAATGAAGAGGGCTCTGGAAATAATTAAAGTAGTCTTGTTTCCAGTGCAGAGTATGAAAAGCTTTCCTGACCAGTAATGGAAGTGTGGGCAAGAAACCAGAAAATGCCACAGGTTTATTCAGGCAAGCATGCCTTACTTTGCTGTTCAATCAGGAAATGTGTGTTTATATGTAACTAAGACACACAGAAGAATTACTGTGAACAGTAAGTTGGTATAGGAGCAGCTTCACAGCAAACATTCTTATCAAATCCTGAAATACTGTAAAAATGAGTAAGAAAAACTTGTTACAAAGGCATTCACATTCACTTCTTTACATTATCCATCTATGCAAGATTAAATGTAATTTTCCTTGGCAAAGGAACTAGATTTTGTGTTTACAGAATAAATGTTCAGGAAAAATCCTTTTTGTGCACAGTACATGCTTTATGATTGCTCAGTGTTGATTTGTGTCGTGTTCCTGTAAATAAATCTATGGCAAATGTCCAGTAGTGTGTAACCAGGAGGGTCAGACCAATAGAAACATGGGAGACATTAATGAAGAAAAAACTCTTGTTTCATGTTCCAAAATGCAGCTTCTACAGACTTGAAACAAAGGGCTGAGGCTGGCTCAGGAGCAGGATAAATGGACAATATAAAGGTGGTCTAACAGCAAAGTCCTTCAGTATAACACACAGTCAGAAAACCAATTTGATGCCCCAAATCAGAAACAGGATAAACTCAAGTTCAAATTTCAAAGTGAAAGTAATTGTGCATTCTTGAAAATATACATTCTGGGCTTTAGGCTATAGTTTGTGAACATTGCTTGGCAGAAGAAAAAGAACTTAAGATGACAGAGGCCCTGATTAAGGGACATGGTGCTCAGTCTCTGTTTGTCCAACAAGGAACAACATCCCTGCAAAACAATCCCGTTGCCAAAAGGCTTCCTGCTACATTATAATGTATGTAACCACAAACCTGCAGGCAGCTGGAATTGTGCAATCTTTTCAGAAAGACTTAGAGAGCTCTCATCCTTCATAGATAAAACAGCTTGAAAGCTGTTTATTCAAAGAATTTGTCCTATACCTGCTTTGAGTAGGGTTTTAAAAAAGCACAGCCATTTCTATGTAAACATTAACTGTATAGCTGTCTCAGTCTATGGCAAAAAGCATGTTTTTACCAGATGTTACTTTAAAATGAAGAAGCAGGAGGAGCACTGGCTCATAAAAGAAAGAAGATTACTTCATTTGGTCATGGTGGGTTACAGAATGGAACGTGCAACACGATTCTATGCTCCTGCTTGTTTTCTGGTTGGACTGCTCAGGTGTGTTGGAGGAATATCTGTGCTTGGATTCAAATATTTTACTTTCCTGTGTGGATTAGTGGTCCAATATGATGAAGTGCTGTTATCTCCTGCCTCAGCTCTAGTGACAAGACTCTTGACCTGCTGGATCAGCTCCTTCCAGATGCCCTTTGGCACATGAGTACATCATTCTTCACGGAAAACAAAAATCCCAGGTTAGTGCTCTTGCATTCATTAACTTTTTCCTCTGCCAAGAAGATTTTATTTTCTGGATGTTTACTTGTTTCAGTAGATATATACCATACTGGCTTTGCTACAGGATGTCACAGGACAACCTATTACTTCAGAAGACTAACTGAATACACTGGGTAAATAATTTCTTTCTTATATTATTTTTATCCTAGAGTTTTTTTTTAAAGCTTATTTAATTAAAGTAAGATCTTAACACCAGATCAGCCTGTTTTGTGTCTCATGCATCATGTCATAAATTATTATAAAAGACACAAATCTATAATACTGAATATAATAAAAATAATTGAGTTTATTAATATTTAACAATGCATAGATTAAACTTAGAAGAAAATTTGGAAAAAAAAAAACAGAAAAACATTTGGTTGTTTGAAATTAAATAATACCTATGAATTTCAGTTAACTACAACTTTTTTCTAGTCTACCCCTCCGAAATACTTTCTGATTTAGCAAGTTATGCCACCAGCATATACATCTTTGTGTAGTGGTAGTAAAAATTCCATTGTGGCTTTCTAAATCAGCAAGAAGGAATTAGACTGCATTAGTTATTCATGGTTTCAGTAACATACGGATGAAGGATTTTTCCCCCCCCCAACTTTCCTGTTGTTTTACTTCTATCACAACTTTCTTAGGAATAGAGAGCAGCAGTTGCCTGCTTCTGCTGGCTAATATCCTCAGTTGAGGCTGTTTGGGGAAACCACATTCCAGGAGAGTCAGATCTTTCCTGAAAGCTCCTATTGATTTTAATATTCATGCTACTGTAATAAAAATAGCAGGTAAGGCAAGGCTAAACAGAGAGTGAGAGAAGAGGCTATTCATATGGGTGTTAACTTACTCATCCTGATGAAACAGAGGTGTTTATTTAGAGCAGCAGCTTCAGAGAAGCACTGTTCTATTCCAGCAGCCTTTCTGCTAAAGGAAGCAAGCATATCACCTACCCTCTGGTAAGCTGCTGGCTTCTCTTTTTAATCCTTTCCTTAGGTTTGGGCTACAGTAGATTTTCTCTCCTGTGGGACCAAGACAGCAAGGACCTTCCTTAGCATCAGAAAGCTTTTATGCTTTGCTCTTCAGACTTCATATTCAAGAGTTACTAAAATACCTGTACTGGTAATTTTGCTGCCATAAAGTTTTATCATCACAATACCCAACCATGTTAAAACAGAATGCGAAGAACCTCAACTTTTTAATTAATGCATAAATTAAAATTTTCTGGTCTCAGGAAGCCACTCTGAATACTAGAAGATTCTCTGTAAATATTTGTCATCTATTATAATGCAGGATTTTACAACTGAAAATGGCCACCTCTGTAAGAAATCACCTTACAGCTCTGATGTTTGTCCCCAGTAAGCTATCTCAGTTAGTAGCTTTTGCTGTCTCTCACTTGAATTATGTGCACCCTCAAAATGTGACCTAAATGTCCAAATGATGGAGAAGAGCTATTGAAGCATTCTTGAACATGTAAGCTTCTCAGCTTAAGCTTCTTAACAGTTCAAGGCAGAAGCAACAGTGATGGTCCCAGAAAGGGGACATGATGGCATGAGGATGAAGTGACAGTGACAAAAGTAGGACAGGACTATTGACCAGGTTCAGTAGGAAAAAAATAGCAGAAGTTATAAATGAGATAAAGAGTTAGACAACAGACACTGGGTATATCCTTGAATAGTCTTCATCATTGCCTGGAATGTAAATGCAGTATATTCTTTATACGCTTGACAAAAAAATTATTCTTATGCTATTATACAGGGAGATCTGTACAGGAGATTATTTACCATATCCCACTAATTTTCTTAATAGCATGAAAACTTTGCTGAGAACAAGCATCAGTCACGACTCGGTGACTGTTTATTTAAGAATAAGTGACTTGTTTATTTAAGAAAGACATAGTCCTGAATAAAGAAATCTGTAACTGCTACAACATTGTGATTGCACTGAATGAAATCAGTGCACTGTCAAAGCTGCTAGAAATTGTTGTCTTGGTGGAGAAGGACAGGCAGAAGTTGTTTAAAAAATTTTGTTCAAAAATTTCTATTTCCAGGTGATATAAATTACTTACAATGAAGTTGCACATCTTGGTTATGGAAACTGAATCTCTTACCCTTTGATTCTCAGGCCATACCTATTTGTGGACTTATTTGAGGGTCTTGGTAAATGTTTTGCTGTGACATGCCCCAAAGTACTGAATTTTAAACTGTTTCTTCTAAATGTTTTTCCTTTCATAATGGTTTCATCCACAGTCACTTATTTGTGGAACAAATACTTCCCTACACAGTTCCAGTTACACATTTTTAGAAATTGGAAATAATCTTTTGGTTGCAAAAGAGATAAGAGAAAAATATGCAAAACATTGTGTTACTTAAGAATATAATTTAAACTTTACCTTTGTGCTCTCATGAAAGGTGCAGATTGTAAAAGTGCTACTAGGCTTCAATAGTATTGCAAGTTTAAATGATCAAATTCCCTTTAGCTAGCAGCCCATCTGTACTAGACATCCAAGTTCAGGTTTGATACCATGTACACAAGTTACCTGTACCTACCAATTACTTGATGTATTCTTTTTTACAGGAAAATAGCTGTATTTTACTTATCAGTGCGACTTCATTTCAGGAAAAGTGATAGCCACTGGGTTTGATCACTGCTTGCATAGCTCCACATTCACAATTCACCCGGGTAACAACTGCATTTTAAATTCCCATACCCTTTGAGCTGTGCTGACTAAAATAGTTGTGCATTTCAGCTCACAGCCAGAGCTCGCATTTAAAAATCTGAAAAAAAAAAAATTAAAAATCATACATCAAGCATAAGAAGCATGCAATCATTTTAAACCAGCTATGCTATAAAATGAGTATTATGCCCAGATTTTTAGCATGCTACTATCATGATGATCTCTCCAAACAGCTGCCATCATGGGAGGGGTTTCTGCTGATATTTCACGTAGCCATGAAGAACAGAAATGGAGGCTGCAGGTTCTGGAAGTATTGGCCTCTATTTTGGGGTGGGAGGGTGACTTTTTTCTCCTTTCTGTTACACAGAAGGAAATAGGTGAGGCTCATCAGGAATTTAAAGGAAGATACATGAATGGTGTATTGGATGCATGAAATTTCTCCCTGCAAAACAGGAGGTTATTTTTTATTCATAGAGGAATGATGTGAGAAGTAACAGGAGTCACTTGTGTGTGTGAGGAGGAGGTCAGGAAAAAAAAAGGGGAGACTGCAGTCATGCTTGGACACTTTTGACAAGAGCTCATATTTAACTTTATTCCAGTGTTCCCACAGTGTTCCTGTGGTTAGAGAAAGTGCCACTGGGATGAGAAAAGCATGTCATCTTTAAAGAGATTTGGTATCTTTTAATTTTTAGTACTCATCAGGCCTCATTTGTTATTTGATCAATTAGGAAAGTGAGTTGCATCAAAAAAGCTGAGAAGGAATACATAGAATTATAATATATTCAGGGTTGCTAAAACAGTCATACTTTACAAAGGAAAGCAAACCTTTCAGGAACTTTGGGGAGGGCAGGTTGTTTTAAACTGGCCACTGACCCACATTTTAACAACATACATTTATGAATCATGTGCAATGTATAAATGTAGTGTGTAAACATTTGTAATCAAATGGGTTTTGTTTTGCAAGTGTTGCGTGGATGAGCTTTGTTCTACTCAGGGAACTTGGATCTAGGTCATAGGATTTTGAGGAAATTATCTTCAGAAGTGTTTTAGAGTGTGTATGGAGGGGAGAAGGGAAGGAGAAATACCTTTTGAGATACCGTTTGAGACAGACACCAAAAATTAGCCATTGGTCTAAGCACCCTTATACATCAGCGGGACCCAAGAACTGAGACAGTCACTGCAGTCCAGGGTTCCTCATCCCCCGTGACCTCAGCCCTAGAGCAGTGCATGTGCGCACAAGGCAGAGTGATCCATGGAGCTGTGCAGTCAGGTCGTTCTTCCCAGCTCCCAGCACACTTGGATCTTGTCCTGTGAGCACCAGAGGGAGATGCTTTTACAGGCATGTTTTGTTGGACTCTTACACAGAAGCATTCCAGGGACAGAGTGTTCCAGACTCAGTCCCTGTGAATGTTAGTGGCTTCTCCTGAGTTAAGTGAGGTTAATAGCTAACCAATCTGCATTATTCACTGCAGCAGCAATCTCATCACTAGCAGCAGTAAAAGTTTTTTGTTTTTTTTTTTTTTTACCTTCATATTAACATTGATATTGTGAGGTTAGAGGTTTTGAGGCTTTTTTTTCTGTCTTTTCTCTGGTGTTTCCCAGCAGAACAGTTTTCAAGTGAATGTCACTTCATGAAACAAATAATAATGAAATTAAAATTCTTTCTGGGATAAGAACAAATTTTAGGAAGAGGTATTCTTGTAGAAGATACTCCAGCTGTATTAGAATGTGTTTCCAGGGATACAGTGTCTCCTTCTTCCTTAAAATATTTTCAATAACATAACGTAGAATTACAATTCAAGACAAATAATAATAGTGAACTGAGAGTTAACAAAACCTTCAGAGTCTATAACCAAAGACAGTGGCTTCATATTTATGCGTTGAAAAGGTATGCAACTGTGAAAGTTAAGAAAATTCACTAGCGTGCTGTTCCAGAACAGAATTTTGCAAGATAAAATCAGGCAAAATAGTTGTTCTTTGTATCACTTGTGCCTTGTATGTTAATTATCTTATCCATATCTCTGATGTCACATGCATCACAAAAGATATTCTCTCCTCTTGTTTTCAGGTAATGTGGTTTGAAGATGCCAACCCCTTGGCAAATATGCTGCAATAAAAAGTCCAGAACTGAGAATGCAAAAGCTGAAATGGACAATATGGCAGAGACAAGTGAAAAAATGCAGATGAAAAAAGAAATCACATTACTAAATGGAGTTTCTTTAATTGTAGGGAACATGATTGGCTCTGGTATATTTGTATCACCCCGAGGTGTTTTAATGTACAGTGCTTCCTATGGACTCTCGCTGGTCATCTGGGCACTTGGTGGGATTTTTTCCCTGTTTGGAGCTTTGTGTTACGTTGAACTGGGAACATCCATCATGAAATCTGGAGGCAGTTATGCCTATATTCTGGAGGCATTTGGGGCCTTTGTGGCCTTCATCAGACTCTGGTCTTCCTTGCTAATTATTGAACCAACAACTCAGGCTGTGATAGCAATCACATTTGCTAACTATATTGTTCAGCCAATTTTTCCTCACTGTGAACCACCATACGATGCAGTCAGGTTGATTGCAGCTGCGTGTATATGTAAGTAGTGATTGCCAGAAGTTAAGAACTGTAATTGTACATGGCCAGAGAAGGTTTTTCTATTTATTTGCATTCTGTGAAAATAATTATTACCTATCTAAAACATGTTTTTAGGAACTAATAATCTTTTATTCGGGTGTATTGTATTCGGGGCTGGTATTACTAGAGAGGAGAGGAGAATTACAACAATTTGGCAGAGAGAAATTGTGACTGCTGATTGAAGATACATGTATGTCTATGGTTTGCTGGTCTAACTGGCTGTTAGGACACTGTCATATGCACAGATTCATTTATGAAAATGAAGGCAAGAGGTTCTTTGAGTATGTGTGGTTGCATGCTAGTGCCCTTACTATATAGAATGATTTCTAAATTATTTTTGGTTTGAGCATTACAAAACCCTTTTTCTTCCTTTCAAAACTGAAGTTTAGATTATAGGAAACAGTAGCAAAGACCGAAATGACTTCTAGATAAGAAATTTGATCCATGCTTGAGAGCACTCTGGGTGACCATGCCACATTTGCTCTTCTCCAGCAGCTGGGCTTCATACCTGATACCAATGCACACCATGACCTTTCCTTTCCTCATCTATCTCTGTTTTGAATCATGGGATTGCAAGAGGGAGAAGTTGCCTGTGTTGCCCTGTGTGTGTGCTAGAGTGAGAGCAGATGGGCACATGGCTCAGCCCCTGGCTGGACCTGCTGCCAGCCAAGGGACAAACCTGACTACAGAGAATATGACAAAAGGAGGAAAGGAAAACTGTTTGATCCCACCCACTCTGCAACCAACTAATTTGGTATTTTTGTTAGATTCTGTCAAAAATGGGACTTGAGAGGACTCTGTAAGTGCGTGCTATGCAATCTTCAGACTCTAGGCCAAAATGTGAATGGCACAACTTCTAAACCATGAGCACAGAGTAATAGCATGCTAGCCTGGCTCAATTCAGTATCTTCTCATAGCATGCAAACTGTTTTTGTGGAGTTGTCCTTATTCTGTACCAAAACTAGAGCTTAACTCAGCATGAAGAAATTTTTGAAATACAGGATATAAAGAAATAATATCATTTGCATGTAAACAGCTCTTGTTGAGTTTAATAAAATTTAAATATTATTTAAAAGGAGAAGGAGTTAGTCCTAAATTTCAAAAATCAATATGTTTTGTCTTACCTACTGTCATGAAATCAGTATTCTTCAGAAAACTGTTGTGTAAATTTTAAACCAAGTATTTCATTTTAATAAATCTGGGTGGTCCTGAAGCAGTGAAATTTGATTCAGTTTTACTCCTTGGAAGAGTAGTGGTATCTGGATAGATGGGTTTGAAATATGACTTAAGTCATGTTAAACATCCAGTGCTCCTTTCATGTATATTCTTTTTCTCTGCAGGTTCCTTAACATTTATTAACTGTGTTAATGTAAAATGGGGTACCCGTGTACAAGACGTTTTCACATATGCAAAAGTCATGGCTCTTATCTTGGTGATATCGGTTGGCCTTTACAAAATTGGCAAAGGTAAGAATAATTTTCATTTACCTAAATTCTATGAAATTAATAATATATGATGATTTCAAAATCCATGTAGGGAGATCTTTAAGACTTCCATATGAAGGGTTGCTTATTCTGGAAAAAAAAAAAAAAAAGTCTGCCATAGAAAGATCAGATGTATTTTATGGCTTGTCAAGCAATAGGGGGTTAATTATTCAGGCCAAGTCCTGTGCTGCTTGGTCTGAATAGCAAATAGCAGCTGAATTAACATCACTTTACTACTGATTAGTTAAAGTCAGCCTCAGTGTCTGACTCACGCATTACTACCTGTCCTATAACAGGACAGGGAAACAAATTGCATTGCTCCTCACAGTTCCCCGCACCACCATTCTCTCCCCACCTCACCCCACCAGCACCACCCCCCAGCCAAAGAACCCTGCCCAGAAGACGACCAGAGGGGGTAAATCATAGCTGGGATTTGTGGGAGGGCATGTTTGTTCCTAGAAATAAAGACTGTAACTGCAGTTCTGTGAATCACTGTGGTATAGTGTTACTGTAAGGCATCACAGGGCAGATGAGCCACCTCCTATCAGCAATAACTGGACTGAACTGAACACACTGAAAAGCTGGAGAGCAATTTAGTCTGGTGTTACCTCAGAGCTTTGCATATGGCAATAGATTTGATTTTATTAATTTGGACTGCTGGCACAGTGAATTCTCTTCTAGTTCTACCTCTGCTGCCTAGATTACTAAGGTTTTTACATTTTCATTTCCTTTGGAATTCTTAAATCTCATAGCCATTTGACCTTTATTCCATTGAAATAAAGGTAGTTTCCCCTCCTCAGTTTAGGAATTATCTTTTTCTCCTGCTAAA
Organism: Vidua macroura; assembly: GCF_024509145.1. Classification (NCBI taxonomy): domain Eukaryota; kingdom Metazoa; phylum Chordata; class Aves; order Passeriformes; family Viduidae; genus Vidua; species Vidua macroura. The sequence continues at coordinate 128,783,195 of NC_071571.1, forward strand.
TTAGCTTACAAAACCTAACAAGTATGCTTTCTTTTCCATGTTTGCTGGGCTCCTCCTTTGCTTGGCTGCAGTTGCATCAGCTGTTACACTGTAAAGCTACATTAGACTTTAGGAAAGCTTTCTTGTCTGTCTAAGCCATTACCTCTGCATGTCAGTTGTCACCAGTTGGTTGAAGTCTGAAGACACCTGGACAACCAAACCCAGCCCTAAGGGCAGAGACATGAAAATTCAAAGAAGCATTACTTAAGGGTCACAGTTGCACGAAGGAGTAGTTCCCCTCATAAAACTGCTGCAGTTTTGCAAAAGTGTGATTCTGTGATGTCACCTCTGTAGCAGCACTGCCCCTGCTTTCAAACTGCCTCCTTCAAAATTCCCTCACCTCCTGCTCACTGGTGTGCTGTTGGATCTAGGGGCTGCTCCCTCTGGTCCCACATACTGCCTATTTTGTTCCCTCTGCATTGCTCTATGGGCTCAGAGAGCGTAGAGTAAACATTATGGTGAGGCACACAAAATGTTGAGAGCTTTTACTGGTAGTAAAGGTCTTATCTCTGCTTTGTTTAAGCAGAACCAAGCACTTAAATATAGGAAAGACTGGGAGGAGGAATTATGTAGATTTCCGGAGGAAGCTGTGATCAGGTCAATGACCCTTTTAAACTCAGCAGCTCTTTTAATGAAAAGAACAGTTATGTTTTAGCCCTGCCATATTCTTTTTGATGTGCTTAGACACACTTTTTGTGTTAAAAGACTGTAAATATATCTGATTTCGAGTATGAGCTGTCTTTAGCAAAAAAAACCAAAAAACTTTTCTTGAACATTTTGGGTTTTTCTTTCCTTTACCTTCCAACCATTTGCTTCTCCAAAGTATGTGTACATCTCAAACTTCTCTTCTTTGGTTCAAACAGTCTCCTGCTCTTCGATGACTGAATTGCTTTTCTAGTATCTGTAAACTCCTTAGTTGAATAAGTGCTTTCATTTTACAAAAAAAGACATTAATTTCTTTCCTAATTGAGGTTTCAGCATGTTTCTGTCTTCTCTTAATACTTAACCCACTTCCATTTTCATTAGATAGTGGACTTTCCTTCTGCAATCTCAGTAAGGCCTTTCTTCCCCTTTCCAGCATGGCAGTGAAGGCTTATGCAGTTTCACTAACATTTTTCCTATTCTGCAGACTTCTGTAGGCTGTCATCTCAACCGATGGAGCTAAACTAAAGCAGAATTTTGAAAGGAAAGATTTTTAATCTCATCTCTTAGTTTTGGGGAACACTCTTGTGGGTCAGAGCATCCCACTGAAAACCAAGCCTAAAGGAGGTCCCCCTCTAGTGGCCACTAATTCATCTGATGAAAATAAAAGCACAGCTATTAGGAAGAAATACGAGACAGATTCAGGAACTGAAAATGGCTTTGCCAAATACCTCATCCTGGCTGGCAGGGTACTGCATGCCCTTGGTATGGCTCCCTCCTTCGGTAGAGTCAGCAGTAATGTCAGAAGAGGACTTTGTGAATTCTGGTAGAATACAAAAGTCACATCCAAATAACAAACACATGAAAATGTTCTGTTTTCTCCCTGTGCAAGTGTAGCTGTCTGAACATCTGGCTGAAACTCTCTTGTTTGTTAATTAAAAATGTAATTTGTGCATTTTTAGATACAGCAATGAAACCTGGATGCAGTGGGGTGTTATTTCCTTTTGGCTAGCTGACACTTCAGGTGTAGTGCCCTTCTAAATTGCAATCCTTGAAATGTAACAGCCAATTGGCACCTGCCATTTGTACAGGGGAAATCGAAAACCTGAGAGATCCGTTTGAGGGTTCAGCAACAAACCCAGGGATGATCGCCCTGGCTCTCTACTCTGCCCTCTTCTCCTACTCAGGATGGGACACGCTCAACTATGTCACTGAGGAAATGCAGAATCCTGAGAGGTAAACACAGGCTTTTCCTTTGAACCACTGACAGGTGATGGCAGGACAAGCCACTCTGTATTTGTTTCTGATTAGTCAAACTATTTTCTCTTCTCTTCAAATGAAGGAGTAACTAGGAGAACTCTTTCTGATTATTGTGCTCATTTATCAGTTGTATCACACTAATGAATCAGTTACCTGTATATATGTATTCTAAATCTTACACTTCAGACTACAATTTTTAAAGAAGGAGAACAAATCCCTGCTGAAAGCAAGGAAAAGCAAAGGTACATCTAGCCCTCTAAAATTCTTTGCATCTTTTCAGTTAGGCATCTTTTCGGTTAGGCAGAATTATTTTTCCAAGACATTTTTTTGTCACCAGTAGAGTAAGACTGTGTCAGATTTATGGCTTTTATGATGTGATCTTCAGCATTATTGTTTATGGGCACATACCATCTCCTCCCTTCTGCAGGGATGTCAGCCCTGTGGGAGTTGGTTTGAGTCAGCCACTCAAGTCCATCGTGTCTTGGGACATGCATAGGTTATGAGTCAGGGGAAAAAATGCCCCAATCAAGAAAATACCTGAGTCTGCACTTAAATCTCATTGTTTCACAGCTCTCTTAGATTGCTGCATATAACAGACAGTGTATTAAATTTACATGTATGAATGTTATAAGGATTTTTTTTAAACTTGTGACAGACACACAAGCAACAAACTAAGCTTTTTATGGCATTGTTTCATGCATGGCTGCATGTTATTTTGTAACCCCATGATTCAAAATGATGGATTGCAAGACATGATGGAGGTATACATTCTGGGAATAATCTTCTATTTAAGTATTTCTCATGTAAATAACATGGAATAATTTTTCCATTTTCCTTTTGCAGGAACCTACCTCTTTCTATTGCAATTTCAATGCCTCTTGTAACTATTATTTACTTATTGACTAATATAGCATACTATGTAGTGCTGGACATGACAGCTCTCCTCACAAGTGATGCGGTGGCTGTGGTAAGTTGTGGAACATAACCCAAACAAAAGACACCACAGGAAAATGTCAGGTAGCATGCTTGGCAAACAGTTGAAATACTGTCATGCTGAAGGCTGCTTAAAACATTTTTTCATGTAACAGTACCAGTATATTAGAAGGTGCATATCAAGAACATATCCAATAAAAATGCTCTTGAAAAATTGTCTTTTATACTTTGTAAATCCTGCTCTTAACACTACATCATAGGAAAGATGTTTTTGTCAGGATCAAAGAGCTTTAGAAAGTCTGGGTGGTTGAAGAAACAGTGTTTTTTGTCATCATTCTAATGTACAGTGTGTAATGTTTAACACTGAACGACCACAGCAATATTTTCAGTGCAGAACTGTGCACTGAAATGTTTTTTAAAACTTTTTCAGTATTTTATACAGAAATAAAATGATAATTCATGGATTACTAGAGTTGGGATTTGTCAGAATACTTTAAAGCCAATACATCATCCTCTTTCCCATAATTGAATTAATCTAGGCTTGGATTTTTTTAAAATATTTTTTAATGTATCTGCCAATTTTATTTTGATGCTGATCAGCTTTTCCAAATTCTAGTTTTTTAAGTCACTGTTGGGTATCATAGAAAAGCATGGCTATGACACTACGTTTGGGATGATGTGTTTTCATGAGAGTTTCTCATAATTATCCATGTGCCTAACATAAAGGGCCTCACCATTATTTTTTTTTTCTGTTACAGACATTTGGAGCTGAAACCCTTAGTCATGCCAAGTGGATAATTCCTATAGCAGTGGCCATGTCTTGCTATAGTGGCTTAAACTCATCAATTATTGCAGCATCTCGGTATGAAATAAAAGATTTATTTTAAATAGTTGAAAATGAATCATTAATCTGCATGCTTTACTACTGTTTGGTAATTTTTGACATGTGAAGTCATACATTTATGATGGAGGTATTGTTACAATCAGATGTCTTCTCATGATCAACACCATTTGATAAACTAAAGCCACTTGAGAAGAGAGCAGCACTTACAAGAGAGTAATAAAAGAATTATTTCTTTGCTTTGTCAGGAAGCCAAAAAGCTATTCCTATGGTTGAGTTTCCTTAGTCTTTTTTTAGGCTTTTCTATGTTGGAGCCAGAGAAGGACACCTCCCTGTCAGTCTGAGCTTGATTCACATAAAGTGCTTCACACCAGTCCCTGCTCTGCTGTTCAACGTAAGTGACACCCCCGCCTCGTGCCTGGCTGGGACAGCAGGGGTTTGGACCTTGGGTAAAATATCTCTGCTCTGCCCTGGACTTCTCACAGACTTCTCCTGCCCTGGAGACATCTTTTGTATATGCCCACAATTTCTAAAACTCATTGAGGGGGTGGGAGTGGTGTTATTTTGTCTGATAGAGGGGTTTTTTTCAGTGGAAAGAGAATGGCTTGATTCGTGTTCATATGCTCTCCAAACACTATTAGTGAGAAGTACAATAGCATTGCTGAGAAAACAGAGAATAGCTAAAGATGTAATGGCATAGAGAAGAGCTGTTTAAGTCTTTAATATGAGCTGTTAAAGAGGAGAATATGTCAGGAACATCTCTTTGACCCTGCTGTAGGCTGATGTTCTACAACTGTAGTTATAACAGGAGAGACAAAGCTCTTAAAATTAAATTTCTACCATTGGATGCCTGTAGCCCTTTTGACTTTTTTTTTTCTGGTGTCACTATACAAATGAGCTCTTGTGACACAAAATTGTGGAACCATAAGTTATAGAATTACAGGAAATTATTTTCATAAATAATCCATGTATTTGAACGTGCATTTTATTTGGTGTCTGCCATTGTCCTCTGTTACATATCTTTTATGATTAGATTGCCATACTCATCCTGTTTGGCACCAAATAATTTACTAAAAATTATAATCTCATTATGAAGACTCTTCTCATAGGGACTCTTGTTTGCACTAGCAAGTTGATTTATGCTCTCTTAATATACCACCATTCACATTTTTCATGTGGAAAGTGGAAGTTTTTTCTGCTCATCTGTTAAAATAAACATTGAATTCCTAGTGGTTTAGGTTTTTCTGTGCAGACAGTATAACACACCTGCAGGGCACAGAATTTACTCTAATGGTCTCAATTTATGAGTGGACTGATATCCTAAGCTCATACAAATAGGTTGGAAACAGGCCAGTTTATAATTTTACTCAGTCTTTATTTTCACATTAAAAAGTCTTTGTTTTTATTATCTCTAGGGCTTAATGACTTTGCTTTATCTCCTTGTGGAAGATGTTTTCCTCCTTATTAATTACTACTGCTTCAACTACTGGCTCTTTGTGGGTCTATCTATTGCAGGACTAATATATCTAAGATATACTCAGCCACACAGACCACGGCCTGTTAAAGTAAGTAAAAAAGACAGGAAGAAAGCTCTAAAAGCCAGCTAATGCATGTGTTTATATGATTTTTAATATCACAACCATAACAGTACGAGTTAATATTATAGATTATTTATTAGCCATAGAAATTTTTTCAAAATACAAGATGATGGAGCAAAACCCATTAGAGTCCGCAAGAACATCTGTTCTGGTAGTTTTGCAGTGAGATTGAAATGATATATACAGTTTATTCTTCTTTTATTCAGATTTATAATATTTTTTGTTTCAAAACAAATAAGGAATAAATAAATGTCTGAGGTTTCTAGCCCATCCTGGAAGAACAGCAGACCTCAGCAGAGCTGGTGATGGAGGCTCCAGAGAGGCTAACACTCTGATCAAACCTACATGATTTAACAAGAACAGTAAAATGCCTCCAAAGCCCATGAATGTCCACAATTCTGCCCACACAGAAGTTAGCTTAAATAATCAAATATATTTTGAATGTTCCCTCCCACTGGGTAGTGGTCATAGACCATAAAATGCAAGTTTAATGATTGACTTAGAAGAGCATTTGAATATCGGTTAGACATGGGAGACTGCACAGAAACAAAGTGTGCCTAAAGCCTGTTTCTAGTTTTAATCCAGTGATTGTCCAGGAAGCAAGGATGGAAACACACAGCAGGCACACAAACCCATGCACTGGTTCCTGTTTGTTGGCTTGGTAACCTGCATTTTGGCTCTGCAGTGATGCAGTAAAAATCAAGAGAATTACAAATTAACACCCCCCAAATATTTCTTCTTTGTCAATATCTCTTCCTAAACTCCTGCATCATTTTTACAAACATATTTTCTTTCCATTTGTGTAACATCCTGATTAATTTTTTAAAAGTTCAAACAAAGGCATAGAATATCCTAAGCACCTCCTGCTAAAAACCTTCTCCATTTTCCACAGCAGACGAAATTTTCCTGAAGCATGCTCACACTCAATTTCCAATCTTTCCCACAAAATATGTGTAAGACAAAGACTTATTGGCAGTTTTGCCTCTGACTCTACTAAGGATTACAGTCAGATTTTACACAAAGACTGTTTAATTCCTGTCAGCATTTGCCAGCTTAGTCAACACCACAACTCCTCCTACACCATTTCCTTTTCTGAAATGTAGCAATTGGTTTTCATCAACTTACATTTTTAACATTTATAAGGAAAAACAAGTATTTATACCAGTAAACTCTCACCAATTTCAGCTGGTATTCAAATGTCAACTCCTGGACTTTTACAAGGCTCACTACAAGAGGCAGTTAAAAAAATATTAGTGAAAAATAAATTGATAAAGAGGTTTTTGAAACTTTCATAGAACCATAGAACCATAAAATGTCAAGGTTTGGAAGGGACCTTGAAGATCTCCTAGTCCTAACCATCCCTGCCACAGGCAGGGACAACTTCCACCAGACCAGATTGCTCAAGGATTTATTCAACCTAGCCTTGAACTACTGCCAGAGTTGGGGTATCCACAACCTCCTTGGGTAACCTGTTCCAGTGTCTCACCACTTTCACAGTAGAGAATTTCTTCTTAATACCTAACCTAAATTTCTCCTCTTTCAGTTTGTACCCATTATTCCTTATCCTATCACTGTTCCTGATGAAACATCCGTCGCCAGCTTCCCTGTAGGCCCCCTTAAGACAGTGGAAGGTTGCTACAAGGTGTCCATGAAACCTTTTCTTCTCTTGGCTGAACAGCCCCAACTTTCTCAGCCTGCTGTCATAGGGAAGGTGCTCCCGTCTTCTTATCAGCTTTGTGGCCCATCTTTCCTTATTTGTGATATGATATTTAAGTGCCCGCAAAAATGGTTGTAAATCAGTCCATTAGTTCTAGAACATCAGGATGGTAATTGACGGTCTAGTGAGGTAGTTCCCAACCAAAACTACACATAACAATTCAGAACTGAAGTTGGAGAGAAAGCTACCCATTATTTAAAGTATCTCCTTCAAAGGTTGGTCTTTTACTAATTGTAAAGGAACTGAGTTTATGCAGACCTGAAAACAAGAAAATAGGCAGACGCTCAGATGTGCACCAAATAAGAGGTTCTCAGCAGTGTACACGGAAGCTAATAAATTATGCTGATTGTAAGCAATCAAAAAGATTCAGCACATGCTTTTATTATTGACATTTCTAACTTCAATCTGCAAAGCCTGTATTTTTACAATACAGTGTTTGTTGCATCTTTTAACAAATGCTGTATTTTTTTTTGTCTCCACAGCTTAGCCTCTTCTTCCCTATAGTATATTGTTTGTGTTCCCTATTCCTGATTATAATGCCTCTCTACAGTGACACAATCAATTCCCTTATTGGCATTGGTATTGCCCTCTCAGGCATTCCTGCATATTATTTGGGAGTCTATCTGCCAGTTGAAAAACGACCTAAATGTCTACTTTGGCTCTCTGGTAAGCAACATCATATCCCAGTCACCATGTCAAAACCTTGGTCAGAAGAAGGAAAGAGTAATTTTTCCCCAAATCCTTTTTTTTATGAAGTTTTGCTATGCTTTGGTATGTGGCATGTCTGAGATCATCTGCTTTATCACATGGTCCTGAAAATAAAACCATGCTTACCTGTACACAACATTCCAATATGTGGGTGTCATAACTATGCTGGCTCTATAAAAGCCATGTAGGATTGTGAATACTAAACCTAATCTTTTTAAAACCCTGATACCAGAATATCTTTGCTTCACTTTCCATCCAAGGAATGGAACAATCCAAATCAGAGGAGTGCACAGATTTTCAGAAACAATTAAATCATTAATTATTGGCTTGAAGGGTAGTTTCCAGTCCTCAAATTCAGGCAGTCTTGAAAAGCAAATCTTTAATATTTTTATTTATTATACTTTAAATTCAGCTATCAATTCAATGAAAATGTTGATGAAAATCAGATTAAACAAGAATTTCAATTTAATTATTGACTTCTTTTGCCTTTAGCTATTTATAACTTATGCTTAATTCTATTGATTAAAGTGTTTCAAGATTTTCCTAATATCTGTGTAGTGTTTTCAAATCCTCAAAATTCAGATGTATGTCTAAGATATATTTAAATTTCTGTCACACATTTTTGCCAGTACAGCTACAACAACAAAGTATGTTCAGATGCTCTTCTACTGTGCTCTGTCAGACCTGGACATAGACGTGGAACCCAAAGCAGCTAAGAGTAAATAGAGTTGCCTCAACATCGAGAACTGTGCCTTGATGTCTCCTATCTGGAACAATCTTTATCATGTGAAGTTCTCCCCATATGTTCAGTCATACTAGAGCACTAAGCACTGTACTGTGCATCAGTTTGATGTTAGTTAAGTTGTGATGGTTTTATAAAACACTCTGTTTCCCAGATTTCTTTTTAAAATTCTGTTTGTTAATATTGACTTATCATGTAAAATGTTGAAACTATCAAGCACTTGGTTGGAAAGGATGAAAGTTTGACAAGTCTCACAGATACGTATGCTTGGCAGAAAGCTCATTGAATGTAGAATCTGAGAATGAAATAGAGATGGAAGCAAGTTTTGATATAGAAGAACAATAGATGTCTAAATTGACAATTGCTGAGCCAGTCATTACTGAACAACTAAGAAAGCAAAAGTTAAGTCGAGTTCGAAGGGGGTTTTATGACTAGAGCAAAATATATGTTGACCACAAATAAAAAGATGTTTTTACCAAGCAGAAATAGGTCTTAGGAAAAGTGGAAAGACACCATAGGGAAACAAGCAAGCCGATGTGGCAAGTAGAAAAAAGGTCTAAGAATTTTCTGCTGCAAGAAAACTGAAAAACAACTTTAAGCTTAAACTGTAACATACTAGCTCACATGATTGGATAGTATTAACCATAATATGGTAATGATAGTAGTTATGATAGGCTATAGGTAATAGTAAAGGTATTGATTGGTTATGCATTAAGATGCTCAGCAAAGAAAAATATATAATGCAATGTAACCAAAACTAAAGGGTCTTCAGGTTTGTCTTTAGCTGGAGCTGACAGGTGTAGGTGTGGCTCTGTCACCCATGACCCAAGACTGCTTTAAAATCTTGTATACAATAAACAGCATTTTGAAGACGTGCCTGTAGTCCCTCATCTCTCGTCTCAGGCTCTTACTAATGGCGCCCACATTTTAGTAGGCAAACTCGGACTTTTAGCAGTAAGCAACCTCCTGGTGAACTCAGAAGGAAGCACCTGCAAGGACGAACAGGCACCTGAAAGAAGGTGACCAGGGCCCGGACAGGTGTTGCTGCTGGACAGTACCTGGATCGGAGATCAACGTACAACATCTGCTGCAAGGAGGACAGCAGGTGAGCACCGGGAAATTAACGAGGCAGAATACGTCTGCCAATCAGAGAGATGTGTATCAGCATTTAAAATCTTTAATTAAATCCAGTCCAAGTAAATTACCAAAACAAGACCTTAAAAATCTTCTACCATGGACTGAGACCAACTCCCCAAATGTCGATTCTACAGCTGTCTTTACCAGAGACGTTTGGGACTCTGTGGGGGTCAAATTATATAAAGCTATTTCTCTGACAAACCAGCAGATTTACTCCCCACTTGCCGCGTACTTGTAGCAATCTTTGCTGGGAACCCCCACCCATTCTGCCTGAACCCTCCCTGCCACTTCCCTCTGCCCACCTCGGCCAGCCTCCCCAGCCACCGGTGCAGGGAGGAAGAAGAGGGAGAAGAAAACAGCAACTGCAGCTGCATTAAAAGAGGTAGACCAAACTAAAAGCTACTCTGCCTCGGAGGATGAGGGGGATCCCTTAAATCCAACACCAATAAACTCCAAAAAACAACCAGATTTGTTTCCAAATAGTCCCAGGGCTTCCCCCCGACTGGAGATCTTTTAACCTGGTCGCTGCCGCCAGCAAGAAGTACTGAGGCACCCAAAAAATCATCCCCCAGATGTCTTACGCCTGAAGCTTGCAAGGCTTTAGAGAAAATTACCGATGCTCTGCAAAATAGACTAGCACATGTTCCAGATAAACCTTTTTGTAGCAGTCCCCCGAGCAGGGCACGCAGGGCAGCAGCGCCAGAGGTGCAACTGTCCCCCTGTGAGCTCTGCTGCTCCCAGTTATCAGCAGGTCCGGCGCAGGGACAGATAACGCTGACACGGGTCGTGGGGTGGAACGAGGTGAATTTATTCCTGGACTCCAAAACAAGACTCGGGGTGAACAGAAATTTTATCCAACAACTTGGGAGGAGCGGTCTAGGAAAGTGAACCAATGAGGATATGGTAAGGGAGGAGTCTAAGGTGGGGCAAATAGTTTACAAACCTATCAGGGAAAACAGGGGAGGGGAATAATACAAAGTAATGAATGGGGTGTCCAGTGCAACAAGACAGACATAGAACTATCTGGAAAAAGGGGTAGGGATAAGGAGGATTGACAAGGAACATTCTGGGGAAAGGGATGGGAAGGGGAGGACTGACAACTTGGAATGGAGGGGGTTAGGGAAGGCCTTGGGAAGATTGGCAGCTCGGGAGAGGAGGGGATTAAGGAGGAGATCGGGGGCAAACATGAATTTAAACAAAACACACTACAACACCTTTTTTTCCTTGCAGTTTTAGGAGAAACGCTGAGACTGCATGGCTGCGTCTTTCAATGGGACTCCTCTCAAAATGATAATTTGTTGAATTTAATGGGTTTTTCTTTCTTACAGGTCACCAAAGACAATCTTTTTACATCTTTAGAGATGATTTCTCAAATCATCATCAAAGGCAGAGCAAGGCTTCTTTCCATAGCAGGTTGCAAATTTACAATCATCTATTTACCTTTAATTAAATCCTATTTTGATTGGGTCATGCAAAAGTCAGATTTGCTATATGCCTTGTTAGATTTTCCAGGTGTTTGCTCCATTCATTATCCAGCACACAAATTGATCAAAGCTAAATTATGCTACAAAGATAAACCCCTGATCAATGAAGAACCTTTAGATGCAGTTACTCTCTTCACTGATGGGTCAGGACAAACACACAATTCAGTAGTTACATGACAAAATAAAAATACTAAATCCTGGGAACAACATGTTCAAAAAGTCGAAGGTTCCCCTCAGATTTTTGAATTGGCAGCAGTGGTTAAGAGCATTTCAGCTTTTTCCAGAACCTTTTTACCTAGTCACTGATTCAGCATATGTTGCTAACATTGTTAAGAGAATTAAGGGTCTGTTTTAAAAGATGTTAGCAATGACAAATTGTGTTTTTGGCTCACTTGTCTTTATCAAATTTTGTTACATAGAACTAATCCTTATTTTGTTGCTCACATTAGAGCTCACTCTGGTCTCCCAGGATTTATGGCAGAAGGGAATGCATGAGCTGATGCATTGGCATCAGCAGCATGTAGTGAGGGAGCTGCAGTAGACATTGAAAATTCCACTTCAGTGCTTCCTGCAGCTACCTTACCTAACTTTGTTGAACAAGCTAAATTGAGTCATGCCTTTTTTCACCAAAATGCACAGGCAGTCAGATGAGATTTTCACATTTCCCTAGAGCAAGCACAAGCCATTGTAAGGGCTTGCCCCAACTGCAAGCTTGTCCAACCTATCCCTTCTACAGGAGCCACCAGCCCAGGAGGGTTGGAAAGTTTGTAGAAATGGCAAACAGATGTCACAAAGTACCCTTCTTTTGGGAAATTTAAAAATATCCATGTCTCTATTGGCACACTCAAAAACACAATTTTTGCTTTTGTACATTCAGGAGAAACATCTAAGCATGTTTGCCAGCATTTTCACAATCATTTTCCTCATTAGGTGTCTCTCAAGAAATCAAAACTGATAATGGTCCTTCATATGCTTCACAAGAATTGGCCACATTTTTAAATGACTGGGGTGTTCGCCATATATTTGGTATTCCCTACTCTTCCCACAAGCCAGGGAATGATAGAAAGAACACATCATACTCTACAACGCATTTTAGATCAGCAGAAAGGGGGAGGAGCCCAGGATACACCTCAAAGGAGATTGAATAAATCTTTGTATGTCTATAACTTTTTTAATAGCTCTGCAGAAGAGACTGATCCCCCATTTACAGACATTTCATGAACAACAAAAAAGCAAAACTGAAAGAGCACACCTCAGTTTTAATTAAAAATCTAGAATCAGGACAAATAGAAGGACCATATGATCTTATAACATGGGAGAAGGGGTTTACGTGTATTTCTACAGATACAGGACTCAAGTGGCTGCCAGCAAAAAACATGAAACTGTAACACCCATCAAAGCCTGTCGACACTTCCACATCAGCCAGAGACCCCACGAGTGGAAGCCGAGAGACAGGCACCCAAACGTGAAGCACACAGAATCACCCAGAGAAAACTGTCTGCCAGAAATGGTTCAAGAAAATAATGGAGTTTTATTATTATTTGCGCAGGTGCATGCAGCTTTTACCCTTTTGTTTTTATTTTTACAGTGAAGTTTTACCTGTAACTCAACCAAAGATGAATGTTTGGGTTTCTTTAGCCAAGTTTGCAGGCTCTGACACCATCTGCTTATCCAGCATGAACCCCTGATAAACATTTTTCAACTTATTTAGCTGGAGTGCCTTTCCCAGAAGGTTTTGATTATGTCACTTTTGATAAATATTGGCCATATGATGATCATCATATTTCCACAACTCCCAGCCTGAGACACCAAACTTATATTGATAATTTTAAAGTTGATAAATCTGATCTTCAAGAATTAGAAATTTTATGCTCATTAACTATGGACACTTGTTACTTGTTTCATTTTGTGGGAAAAAATGGCCCTCATCTAAATGTTACTCCTTATTACCCATTTTATAGTAGCATGACTTCTTGGTGTCGTCAAACTAAGCTTCTTACATATGATGAACCTTACACAGATCGTTTTAACAAACTTCCTATTCGATTTCCTAAAGGAATTTGGCTCATCTGTGGAGACTGGGCTTGACAAAGTATTCCCTCAAAACTAGATGGTGTCACCTTGTGCCCTGGGACAACTTACAATAATTGTTCCCAGTGTTAAAAAAGCAATCAAAAAGAAAAACTAGAAAAATAAGATCTTCCTTGGGGCATCATTATGAGGGCAACAGTAACAGTGATTTTCACCCTTGGAACTCTGGAAAATCAATTGTTACAAGCATTTTTTTGCCTCAGCTAAGTTCCTCAATTGCATTGAAACAGTTAAATAAATTAGGGTGTTGGCTCAGTAAAGCAGTAAATGCCACCTCTGCTATGATTAGTGATTTGCTGACGGATGAGGAGGCAGTCAGACATACCACTTTACAAAACAGAGCTACCATTGACTTTCTTTTACTAGGACATGGACATGGCTGTAGAGATTTTGAAGGAATGTGTTGCATGAACTTGTCTGATCATTCTACTTCTATTCATAAACATCTGCAAAACTTTAAGAGATTTAGCTAACCAAATAACAACAGATGAACCAGCTTGGCTAGACAGTTTGTTTGATTTGTTTGTTTGATGGTTGGAGCTTTGCACCTTGTCTGAAGGAATTTTGTAAAGTAGGCTTGACTGTTTTAGTGGTGATAATTGTAATTATAGTAGTGATACCCTGTGCACTTCAATGTGTGCAGAGAATGATAAATAAGACAGTTTCTAGCATGTTGTTCATCAGAACGGGGAAGATGTTGGGAAGGATGAAAGTTTGGCAAGAAAGTCTCACAGATATGTATGCTTGGCAGAAAGATCTCTGAATGTAGAATCTGAGAACGAAATAGAGATGGAAGCAAGTTTTGATATAGAAGATCAATAGATGTCTAAATTGACAATTGCTGGACAACTAAGAAAGCAAAGGTTAAGTGGAGTTGTAAAGAGATTTTATAACTTAGAGCAAAGGATAAGCTGGCCACAAACCAAAGGATGTTTTTACCAAGCAGAAAGATACCACAGACAAACAAACGTGTCGATGTGGCAAGTAGAAAAAAGGTCTAAGAATTCTCCACTGCAAGAAAAACTGAAAAACAACTTTAAACTTAAACTGTAACATACTAACTCTTGTGATTGGACAGTATTAACCATAATTTGGTAATGACAGTAGTTATGATAGGCTATAGGTAATAGTAAAGGTATTGATTTGTTCTTATGTATTAAGATACAAAGCAAAGAAAAATATATAATGCATTATAACCAAAACTAAAGGGTCTTCAGGCTTGTCTACAGCTGGAGCTGACAGCTGTAGATGTAGGCTCTGTCACCCATGACCCTGGACTCTTGTAACATCTTGGATACAATAAACTGCATTTTGAAGAACCACCTGGAGTCCCACATCTCTCCTCTCAGGTTCTTGCTAGCCACACCTGCTGGAGGGAGGGAGGGAGGGAGGGAGGGCAAAAACAGTTTAGACTGGAAGAAAACCTGCTTGGTGATGTTTGAGAACATTTTACCTACATGCATATACCAGAGTGAGGGAAAAAAAAAAAGAAAAAGAAAAAGGGCACTTACTGGTTTAAAACTAATAAATCCTTCCTCTATGTAGAAGTGCAAAGAGTCATTTAGAAACAGAAGAAAGGCAAATTTCATAGTAATGATCATAAGTAAAGGACAAGCTGCTGAACAGATGCCTGATGTGCAAAAGAATTTCAGATATTGCAATGCACAGTGTGTGTTCGGGTCTTATAGTCTTCATAGTGATACTACCTTATTTCTGATTATACCTTCCTCTTGCCCATATTGTGCCATCATATTCCAACCTATCCTTCAATTTACATCCATCTTTCTCTTTCTATCTTAGGACTTAGGTCCTGTCTGTCTCTGAGATTGGGTGATCATGGAAGCAGTATTTAAATTGCCAGTGGAGTCACATTTGACTCCACAAGAGGGAGAACTCCTCTGCCTGATGCTCTCAGGAAAGCAGTTAGAACCAGAGCGATTCCTGCTCCCAGCAAAAGTCTTGAGATGCACACACAGGCTTAATTTCAGTGTAAAGTGTCAGCTACATATTCTGAATAATATGTATGTACAACAACCAGCTGCAAGTCCAATGAAGGTGAGGTTAAAGTTCAAACATTCCTCTTTCTTTATAGGATTGCCTTTTACTTGGTGTCTGTAGCAGCAGACAGATTTTTTCATTCTGGCTGTTTTCAATATGTAACAGCATGAATGCAAAGGATCCTTTTCAGAATTTCCACATTAAGCATAAATAATAAATGAGCTATTAATAGCTAATAGATAATAAATTAGCTATTTTATGGAAATGAAGAAAAATTGTTCTGCCTGAATGTCTGAGTAGTTTTCCATCCTTATACTCCCATTTTTTCTTCTCTATCTTTTTGTCAGATAAAACTTGAGAAAAACCCAAATATCTCTGCTATTTGGTAGTGAAGGAATATTTATAAAGACACTCTTGGGAAAATACAATGTTGATATCAGATGCCAGTTGACCTAATGCCAATATGATGTCAATACATGGACAGCTTTGTTCTATAGTTGTTATTTTTCTGTATCACTCTGTTGAATTCACTTCCACTTTAACTGCCTTCTAGAGCAATCCCCTAGCTCTGCTCACTTAGTGGTATACCAAGCCATCCTTGCCCTCCATCTCAGTTTATGATATCCATCTGCTGCCAGTAATTCTCTCAATACATGAAGGTACTCTTAATCAGCTCCTCCTAGTAATATCTGCCATAAACAATAGGCACAAAGTGGACAAGATATGTGTAAGAGGTAGGCAGCAAAAGGTAGCAAAAGGGGATACAGATTTCATATTCTTTTCTTCATTTTGCTTACTTTACTCTCAGGCAGTACCTGTATTAGTTGTACTGCTTGCTACAAATCCAGACGGTAAAGAGATGGAAAGAGTACGGGAATACTTCCCAGTTTTGTATTGGCAAGGT
Source organism: Vidua macroura (assembly GCF_024509145.1). Classification (NCBI taxonomy): domain Eukaryota; kingdom Metazoa; phylum Chordata; class Aves; order Passeriformes; family Viduidae; genus Vidua; species Vidua macroura. The sequence continues at coordinate 128,799,289 of NC_071571.1, forward strand.
CAGGAAGACCAACATGAGCTGAAGCTGAACTTAGCAAAAGATGCAAAGGGAAATAAAAGGGTTGCTGCAGGTGTGTCTGCCAGAAAAGGAAGCTCAAAGAAAGTCCCATCCTGGAAACATTCAAGAGCAGCTTGCATAGGGCTCTGAGCAGCCTGATCCAGTTGAAGATATCTCTGACTATGGCAGGGTGGTAGGACTATTAAAAGGTCCTTTCCAACCCAAATTATTCTATGATTCTATGAGTCTGAGTCTATGATTCTTCATTATGGCTAAATTGCTGAGTGGAGCAGAGAGCATGCTGAGTTCCTGCACCATAATTTTTTTGTCCTGTTGATATCCATGGCAATAAAATATTAAGTTCTAGGTTAGAGAAAGGATGGGGACTGACAGCTCAGCCTCCTGTGTGCCTGGGAAGGTGTATCAGCACAGGCCAGGGTGGCATAGTGCAGTCTCCTGAATACAGCACGGGCAATCAATTTCTGCTAATGGGTCAAAGCAGGGTGCTTTTGCAAAATCAGTTCCCTGGAAACAAGACGTAGGGCAAAAGATTTGGACAGTGAATCATCTTCATGGGTTCAACACCCTGGGCTCAAGCCATGCTGGTTTTCAGCTGCTCTGTGGCTCTACCACATTCCTTTGGTAGAACAAAAAAGGCTGTAACACAAACATGGGCACGAGGAAATAATCAGCCAGGAATGATTTCTGTGTGAAGTAGAGCCACAATATATATTTCTCACCCCTAAGTGCACTCTAGGGCACTGTCAGAGAAATGCTGTGCTCTGGCTGAGCACAGGCATCAGAACAGTCCTGTGGTGCCAGGGAGATCTGAGGATAAATGACAATGGCTTGAGCAGAGCTGAAGATGACAGCCAGGTGTTCAGAGCAATAGCATTGCTGAGGACGTGAAGAGACGTGAAGTAGCTTTCTGCACAAAGGGAACAGACACTCAGCATCCTTCAGACAGAACAGGAATATTCACACTCTGACATCTACCAGGATATAAATAATCCTAATGAAGTGGCTGCTGCATTGATAGACTGGAGGCTGTCAGCCTTTAAGTGGTGTGAGCTATGTGCTTCTGCTGTTCCCTCTGTGAAAGCTAGCATGGCTGGGCAGTGCCTGTGGGGAGCAAGGAAGGACAGCAGCTAGTATTGAGGCTCTCAAATTAATTAACCTAAAAAAACCCCTGAGATCTAATAGAGCAGTGCTGAATTCTTTTCTGTCAGGCCTTTTCGTTTCTCTGTTTATTCTTTAGTGGCATTTCAAACCTTCCACTGCAATAATGAGGCATGGAAAGGGCATTTGTTCAGGTAGGTTTGTTCTTTTATTAGTTACTTTTTGGTTTTAAAAGGAGAAAGTACTGTAGAATCAAAAGATTCAAGTTTGGGTTTAACCACAAACACAGAACAGTTAAAAGCAGAAATGCAATTAACAATTGCAGAATGCAGAGAGCTGATATGGAACAAGGGAAGAAATCAGCAACTGGTATGGAAGGACACCAACCTTTCTGCAACAGCTATGCCAGCAGAAAGCCCACAACCATTTTAGAATGCCATATGCCTGGTTTTTTTCCTTTCTCCTTTCATATACCAGCAGTTTACTTCTTTTTATTTTCCTTCCCTTTCTTTTCCCCTATTCTTCCTTTCCTTACATTTCACTGCCATAACTAGAATTCACATGAGTGATTTTACTTTGTACAGAAGTATTAAGGACAGTGATTTCTTCTCATTGCCTCATTTTCCCCCTCCTCCCCCTCAAGATTTGCTTTAATGACTTGTCCTAATTAAGTTTAAAAAAGGCTTTTTTATGTTCCCAGATTTTCCATAGTATGATCACTTAACCTGTAAATTATAATTGCAGATTTGGTACCCATGCTGACTGATTATTATGATTGGTACCTGCTACCTCCCTTTTAGTTTTCATTATATTTTTGCACTCAAGGAAGCTAAGACAGTTACATTTTAGGAATAAACAGGATACAAAAAAATAATATGTTTGTCTTTCAAGTGCTTATTGCTTTCATATAATATCATTAACTATTAAAAAGAGAATCTGCTGAGTACTATCTGGGTATGGTAAGAATTAGACCACAGTTTGAAATTTAAAAAATACTTCTGAGCACATTAGAAATGGACCAAAACTCAAACTAGTGTTTGTGAGGTCAAAAAGAGCTATGTTACCTGAAAACTTGACCAGATATATTTTCAAAAGCAGCTCTGCCTTGCTCTGGCATTGAGAAATCTACTGCTTCTCACTGAAAAGATGAGTGATGAGTGGTACAGGCCTTCTTTCAGTAACTTAGCTTCCTTGAAGTCTTCCATATAATGAAGAGAACTGCATGACATCTGAGTTAAAGATTTTGTAGGCATGCCCTGCAAAGCAGGAAAAAATCAAAACAAATTAATCTGAATTTGGTCTAGCAAGGAAAGGATGAAAAGAAAAGTGAAAGAAGGCTCTAAAAGAGTCAAAATAGGCTGGTTGGCAAACACCATTTAAATTGCCACTCCTTTTTAAAAAAATCATGCTCCTGTAAAAAGTGTCAGACATGAAAAATTAATAAAAAATCTTCACAGAATTTGGCTAAAGTTTTAATTGGTGAGCATTTAAGGTTTTTTTTCCTTTCATCCACTCTGAACTTGGGTAAAAGGGTAGAAGAAAAGTTACTGAATTAGAAAATTATTTTAAGATGTGATATTTTTTAATTACCAGCACATCACTGATTCTGGGTAAAAATAGGAGCCCATTTTCATCTGCTATAAATGGCAGAAATCAACACAAATTTACATTACTCTCTTGCCACCTAATAGTATGTAAAACCAAGACACAAGGATTTAATTTATAACATTTTTTAGGTTTGTTTTTGATTGCTTGTTGTACCTCTTGTGCATTGCCCTTTCATTCACAATAGCATTTAAATACCAGCTTAAAGGTTTTTAAATGTTATTGACTTTGTGTCTATATCTTTATGGACCTATCTGATTTAATTCCAAACCTTTTTGTTTATCAGACCTAGCTTGAAAATTTTGCTCTGCGTTCTCATTCCTGAGGGTGTTTTACATTTCTGCCTGTATTCAATCTTAGAAGATGCAGATTTGCCAATGGAATGGAGAGCTGCAAAGGCATTCTATGGCCCTTGCCAATACATTGTTTCCAGCATCAAGTTTCTCTTATTTAATTCTGTGCAGATTTGATTCAGATGGGGCATTTCTTCCTTAGAATGAGAGAATAATAGAATCATTTATGTTGGAAAACATCTTCAAGATCATCAAGTCTAACTGTTAATCCAGCATTACCACTGAACCCTGTCCCTAAGAACAATGTCTACCATCTTTTAAATAACCCCAGGGATGGTGACTCCACCACCTCCCTGGGCAGTCTGTTCCATTTTCATAAAATTAAAATGTGATACATAAAATATATAAAATGATAAAAGAAGATAAATGAGAACTACACTACTACAGATATGTAGTACAAATATGTACTGTTTCTATAAAAGAGATAAAAATAAAATGTAGAAATACATTTCAGCTACTGCTATTGTGTGAGCCATTTAATCCTACTGGTGAAATAGCTCTTGGTACCAGCACTAGCTCTGCCCTTTGGCTGCCTTATGTAGTGCATTCACAGGCTAGTACAGCTTTCCCACAGCAATGATAACAGAGACATTCTGCAACTCATCCAGCAGAGCCCAGCAAAGCAGTTCTATGTTCTCCCTTCCACATTTCCTTTTCTATGCAGCTATTCTCCCTTCCTAGGGAGCTTGTAAGGAAGCTACCTGTTTCTTCTACCATTCCCATCTTGGTTTTCTAATTCTTCCTTGCCCTGATGCCTGTCAACTATCACACCATTCTCTATCCAGCTGTATTTCAGCCCTCCTCTCCCCTTTCACCCACTCCGTGGGGTGTGGAATTTCAGGGTTTGCACAAAATATTGCAGTTGTTATTGTTGCAAGTCTATTGTTTATAATGCAGGCAGTCTTCTTAAGCTATTTGCAAATTCAAAATTCACTATGCTCTTGCATATTCACAAACTTTCAGCTAAAAAGCATTGCTGCCTTTTCTTGTAAGCATCAATTTACACCATGGAAATAAGAAGTCACCTTGATGAGGGAAATGTTTCCACTGGTGATCATGCTACTTTAAAAGGATAGAGACCCTGTTCTGTCACAGATTATAGACATATTATGGACACATTGTCTAGATTAATTTCAAGCTGTGATAGTATAGACTGTGTCAAGCTTTTCACAATGGGTAATATGCTAAAAAAATAAGAATCAGAGTGAGGAGTGAAATCTGCTGAAAAATTTATTTTAGTTGTTTTTACCTAAGGAGCAGCCATGTCCTAAAACAAGCAATGCTGTTCTAAAAGGAACAATGCTCCTACAACCACTGGCACAGCCCAGAAAGTTCCCTTTGCAACCTGGGGTGGGCCACTGCTGGGACCAGATGAAAGGGAAGTAATGACAGCCTGGAAAGGTGGGAGGGGAAAAGCCCAACTGCCAGGGGAGAAGGAGACATGGGGCTCCTTCCAAGTCCTGACAAATGAGCCACAGAGCCGTACCAGCCTGTGTTGGAAATGGTGGCCATCCCAGTCCAGATGACAGCATACAAAATGGATTTACACTCTAAGAAGAGCCATGTTATTTAAAACAAATTAAAATACTAAGTAATGAAGCAGGACTTGTGCTAATAAATGTAAAAATGGCTGAGAAAGGCCTGATATCCACTTGTCTACAGTACAGTTTCCTTCAGAAAGAAGTAGGCTGCTAGGTCATCGAGCTTGGTTTACTGATTGCATTGATGCTGGCTTACTCAACTAATTAAAATCCTCATTAGTGAACTTAACTGAAAGTCTGCTATTTCCAGGTCAGGCTTCTGCCTGCATTCATTTGTCTGATCCTGGGGTTAAAGCACATGGACTCAATAGCAGAAAATAGATCTTCCCAGCCACCTCACTCTCTTCTGGTGCGTCCTTGACAAGACACTTGATCTGTTTGACTTTCTTTGCCAGGTTGTAAATGTGAAGGCAAGAACTTCCCACTTGTCAGACACACAGAAGCTAATTTTTTAACCTTTGAAAAACAAGGTGTCTGATAAAAAGGTATCAGTTGTATTTATTCAGTCACTGACATTAGTCTGAACAGTGTGTAAGCACAAAGAGGGTGACTGCCTAAGACCCCTGAAGACTTTGTGTTGCAGCAGACCTTAAGCTGTTTACACACAAGTTGTAACAGCACTCTGAAAACCCATGAATGAGATAGCCAGCAGTAATATTGTTGTGTGCAGGTAATACAGACTAGCTTGGTTAAACAGGGAGAGTAAATGATTTGCGCACAGAGGTGTGCAAAACTGTATATGAACACTGTTGAAAGTCATCATCTTCCCCTAAAGCACCAAGTTTTCCATGGCTTCCTATGTCTTTAAAGCTCTGAACAGCCTTTTGTTCTTTAGGTAATCAGTTCACAGTACAGTGTGGCTGCAATGCACTTCAGGATTTCTGCCTTTAAAGAGATTATTCTGAGCCACATATACTAAATACAACTGCCAAGGTTCATGCTGATTGAAACAAACAAATGCCTGCTAAAGTTGAATGCAGCTACATAAAACAGAAATGGTACACTAGAGTTTATGCCCTCTACCTCCTCCTCATTTTCTCATGAACAAAGATTAAACTGGGTCTAAGAACACTTGAAAAATTTGTGTCTGTGGTGAAAATCTTACCCTGTTATCTTGTCACCAAGGATGTTTTGCAGTTTGTTTCACCCATATTGGAATGTGTAGTCCACAGCTGCAAACACAAAAAACAAAATAGTGAAGAAAACTTTCCTTATTTTTTAAATATTGTATGTCATAATGTACAACACCTCTTTAAACATTGCTGATTAATACTTCATTTTCTACTTTAGAATTATTATTAATTATTATTAATTAATTATTATTAATTAATAATGGCAAAATGCTAATGTAAATTGCATTTCTCTGGAAAATAATTTTTTAACAGTTGCTTTACTGAAGAATTGCATAGTACTCTCAGCTAATAACAAAACTACATGCTTTCTGTAGTTTTCTAAATATGGGAAAAAAAGCTCTATTCCAGATGACAAATCCTGATACTTTATAAGCTTATAGGGGGTCATCTGGAATGAAACAATTTTTCTACATCCCATTGTAGGATATAATGACTCAGATATATTCTGAAAAATTATTTCATATTCTGAATGATGATTTCATAGACCAAAGAGAAATATCACTTGGGGAGGTGATGGCTTTTGAGCACAGTGGTGACTGGGGGCCAGTGTGAGAGGACCCTCGAAGGTGTCACCCTGGGAAGGAGAGCCTCTGCAGGTATGTTCTTGGGGACTGCTTGTTTTCAGAGATTTCATCTTCCAAAAAGCACTAAGAATTTATCTCACATTATATTTGGTACTGAACATATGCCATTACAAATGGCTTTCCATAATATATGTCTCTACTGGGAAAGAATGAAACAATTCTGGTGGAGCCAGCTAGAAAGTATAGAAAACACTGTGGGAAGTTTTGACATGAAAGAAGACAATTTTAAAACAAAAGGTTTCTGGTCAATATTTTAAAATCAGATTATGAAGTACTGGTCACAGGAGCCTTTATCCTTACATTAGTATCCTCTAAATGCTGAGAACACCAGCATACTGTGCCATTATTAAAACCTCAGGCTTTTTCATGTTTCCTGTGATTTTGTAGAATGAAAAAACTAAAGGAAAGACATTTTGGAACGATATTTTTCTAGATGCAAATCAGACAATTGCACAGTGTGAATTGCTTTGAAGTGTCTGGCTTCTACTGAGAAGTAGACAGAGAGACAACTTCAAGTTCAGGAAGCACTGGAGATCAAGAACTGCTGCAATGCTCCATGTACCTTTTTTGCTATTATTATTTTATTTTCCCATGGAAAAGTGCTGCCTTTATCTTCTCAAAACTCATGGTCTGCCTGAATGTCATCCCTCCTTTCCACTGTTTTTAACCAATGAACCCTTAGAAAAAAATCTGCTCCAACTGCAAGTTCCTCAGATCCTTCTCTCAAATGGGACACAGTGAGAACATTTTCACTGCCCTTTGCCAAATAATTACAAGCTCTTTTCCCTTGTGCTCCACTAAGAAATATGATGCTTTGTGGAAGTTTTCCTGAAAAGCACTGTCATCTCCATCTCTACTTGTAGCATGTAGTACTCATGCTACAAGTACTCATAGCACCACTTCAGTATATTTTCCAATGGTTAATACTAAATAATATTGCTGATATTTTTTGCTGTAATACTCATGTTACAAACATCACAAAAGCCAATTACCCACCTATACTGTGTACTTGATGAAACTCTAGAGACTTCCCTCTTGTGGAACACTTAGTCATGCAGGTGAAGTGATAGCGGAATAAATAGACTCCACAACCTCGCATAGTTCTGAAGTGGGTATGTATGTCAGCGCCCGGCACAAGTGAGATAGCTCTCCAAACCCTTGTGCCCCGAGCCTCAGCCTGACCCACACCTTTATTCACAAAGGTGTTCCATATGCAATACATTACACAACTTTTCCATGCATATTAAACCCCTGGCCCCACCTGTCCTCACCTCTCATGCTAAATAGGTCCACGCCCTTCTGGGCACGCGTGGTTTGCTGTGGTGGTCCTGCGGG